>NC_137088.1:17611549-17841549 GCF_951640355.1 Cnephaeus nilssonii | reverse complement strand
CCAGCATTTTATGGAGCGCTCTATACAGCTTTTCTTGTTTTCTCCAAATAAAACCCACAAACCTGCCAATTCTTATGTTTTAATATTATCTCTACTACATATATGACAGGGGAACAAGTACAACATCTGCTGAGGAACATGAATTTGATTTTACATTCTACTTGTCTTCGAGCACATTGGCTGCTGTATGAATTGCCAGTGGGTAGTCAATCAAAAATAATGTCTCTCTTCGCTTTTCTGGCAGATTCTCCCAGCCTCCTTGTCCCTCCTGATCAGCCTGCTCTGTGAGTCAAACATTAGGAGACTCCCTAGAAACTGATCAAGATGTGACAGGTTCAGAAAGGCTGAAGGCAGGGACTTTAGGAGGACTTACATTATTCACATGGCATCCCAGGAAGACTTAACTCTGTGATATTTCTCATGATTCAACATGTCACTATAAAAGACGATTATACGCTAGCCCACAACATTTAAACTTAGCATAATTATTGTTCTTTGATTTGATTAGATGCTTTGCTTTCCTTGATGAGCCCAATTCATTTCAAACTTTAGGGTGTTTTTAAATTCCATAAGCACTAAAAATTTTGCTTAAAGAGATTCACAGTCCTGGGAAAGCACGTGTAAAAGATGGTCATTTGATAGGTTTCTGACCTCATTGATCAGGTAAACAGTTCTGCTTGGAACCACATTTAGAAAATAAAGATACCTGAGAGAAATAGAAGTCTGAGTTTTTTACCTTGAGTACAAACAAAGGAAATGTTTTCAGCGGAATAAGTTATGCAATAAAATCACTCAAGTCGTCATCAGCTTGACATTGTGACTCAGGGTGGAAGACACAATATTTATCCATTCAAAGGGGAATTTATTTTGATATCTATAATAATAAAAGCATAATATGCTAATTAGACCAGACGTCCTTCCAGACATCCTTCCAGGGCTGCTGCTGCGAGGGTCGGGGCGGCGGCAGGAGCTACTGCCTCAGCGCTCGGAGTTCTTTGCACGAATTTTGTGCATCGAGCCTCTAGTTAATTATAAAAGCACTGCAGAAATTTCATACTGTTCATAAGTTTTAATTAAAAGGTGTGTTTTTTTTTTACCAGTCCTACCCCCTCAAAGTTCACAGTTAGAATTATATTACACATATACTTCTGTGACTATTTTAATTCATTTCTCATAATTCAAGTACACTCCATGCTGATACATAGAGCTACCTTTAGAAAGTAATCTTTGACATCTGGCTATGGAAGGTAACGAAAGTGGCTCCTTTACACTTTCTCCCATTTAAAAGTGCCTGAAATCTGCATAGGGTGTATTGGTTTTGTTTTTCTTTTAATAACCTTTGCTTCTGTGTCTCCTGGGAGTTAGTGAGGCTATGAGGACATCTAAGGCCAGCCTGATTTTTATATCTTGTAGCTGATTTAATCTTTTTTGTCTCCATACCCTGAGATTTCTTTCTCCTTGCAGTTTAAAAGCCTCAAAATATATATATTACTAGTTATTCTGTGACTATTTTTTTAATAAAAACTTCAGTGTCATTTGGAGCTACAGATTCAGAACTTCCTTCTTTGCCAGAAGTTTTTCTTCTGTTTTGGCTTTGAGAGTTCTTGTTGTTTGGTTGGTTAGTTGGTTGGTAACTCATTTGCCAATTCTCTATTTTAAGGGTACTTTATTCTATATCTGCCATCCTCTCTAATAAAATGGTAATATACAAATTAACCATCACTCTGCTACATAAGCCACGCCCACCAGCCAAGCCACGCCCACCAGCCAATCAGGGTGAGTATGCAAATTAACCCCAATCCAAGATGGCTACAGCCACAGAGAGCAAGGTTTCCCAGGTAACAGAGGAAGCCAAGCTTTCCATAACTGTTGCAGGCCTAAGCCTCCACTCAAGCTACAAAGTTTCAATTATAGAAGGTAAACAAATTCAAACAAATGGCAGCAGAATGGAGCTTGAGAGAGCAGGCCAGGGTTGCCGGCGGCAACAGGGGAAGCAAAGCTTTCCGCACACCCTGGCCGGGCTCACCCGCTTAAGGCTACAGAGTTTCAATTGTAGAAGGTGAATTAACTGCCACAGAAATGGCTGCCAGAGCCCCAGGCTTGGCTCGGCTCCAGGCTACAAAGTTTCAATTGTAGAAGGAAAATAAATTACAGATACCAGGGCCTCCCCTTGGGTTGCCAGGGGGCGTGGCCGGCCTGCAAACCACCACAGGCCCCTCGCTCAGGCTGCCCCATACCCCAAGGGAACCCCCACCCTTATCTGTGACACCCTCAGGGCAAACCAGCTGGCCCCCACCCGTGCACCAGGCCTCTATGCTATCTAATAAAAGAGTAATATACAGATTGATCATCACTGCAACACACAATATAGCTGCCCCCATGTGGTCAAAGATCCTGCCCCCATGTGGACACAAGATGGCCACCACAAGATGGCCAGCAGGAGAGGGCAGTTGGGAGGCACCCGGCCTGCAAGGGAGGGCAGTTGTGAGGGACCAGGCCTGCAAGGGAGGGCAGTTGGAAGTGATCAACCCTGCAGGAGAGGGCAGTTAGGGGTGACCAGGCTGGCAGAGGAGGGAAGTTGGGGGCAAACAGGCTGGCAGGGGAGCAGTTAAGCATCAACCAGGCTGGCAGCAGAGTGGTTAGGGGGTGATCAGGCTGGCAGGCGGAAGCGGTTAGGGGCAATCAGGAAGTCAGGCAGGCAAGCAGTTGGGAGCCAGCAGTCCTGGATTGTGAGAGGGATATCTGACTGCCCGTTTAGGCCCGATCGGGCCTAAACGGGCAGTCGGACATCCCTCCAGGAGTCCCAGATTGGAGAGGGTACAGGCTGGGCTGAGGGACAACCCCCCGCCGTGCACGAATTTCGTGCACCGGGCTTCTAGTACCTGATATAAATAGCATTTAATGATTTTTTTGTTTTCCTTTGCATTTATGCTATTTCCTTAAGCTATCCTCTCTGTCATTGCCTCTATTTTTAGCAGAATCCATTCTCTTTCCAGCTGTTCTGATGTGGTTTTCTCTTCTTTAATAATTGTTTTATTGCTTTCTTTCATTTCTTTCCTAAGCATGGCCAGATTGCTTTACATCCTTTCAATTATCTCATCTCTTCTTTCATCTCCTATCAAAGATTTCATGTTTCTTTCAATTTTTTAAAAGTATAGAGGAGTATTTTCCTGTAGTCTTCTTTATTTCCACTCCACTGAAATTTATTAATTACTCTTTATGTACCTTTTTAATTTTTTTTTAAATGGGAAACAAGGAAGTGTAATGGCAACCACATGCATGAGTTTTAAAGTCCTCTCTCAAATTACTGCTAAACAATCATGATTCTCCATCAATTACCATCATTTGCAATGACCCTTACAAATTGGTATCTTTTACTGATATTTGTTCACCTTAACATGTAAATAATCATTCTGCCCCCGTAATCACTGTCTATATTGTGTAAGGGGAAAGAGATGTGTAGGTTTTTTGCTACTATTTCTCCATTAAAGACAAAATGATAGGCATATATGTGAGTAAAATTTAGTTTTGTGTTTTAAATAGGTGCCTTTTTTTAAAAAAGGCAACTGACTCCCCCTACCCCACCCCACCCCCAACAGTCATTGTTAGAAAGCATTAAATTGAGCATTTAAGATTAATTCTCTGGCAGGTCAAAAGGAGAACAGCATGTAGCCAATCCTACCTTGGTGTGCCTTCTTAATGGTTCCAGCACAGTGTGAAAAAGTAAACAGTTGTGACAAGAGATGTAATGGATGAGCAGTGTGTAACAGGTCACCCCAACTGAAGCTCATCCTCTCTTTAAGTATACTCTGTTGCAAAGTGTACTCTAGTCTTTCAGACCATCAAAGACTTGTATTGCAAACCATATTTCTGGAGTGGGGAAGGGTTGTCAGTCAATATATTATGAATGATGGTGCCCACTGACACCAAAGGACGAAAAAGAAGTAATGAATAAAATATGCTTATCCTGAAGTTGCAGCCTAGGAATCCCTGCTATTCGTTAATAAGGTACCCCTTTTCTCTTCTGCATTCCTACTGCTCTTCTCTTTTACGTGCAAACATATTCTATTCTAGATGGTTTAGTTTCTTAATAATTACTTGAAGAAGAGTGATTTTGTAATTACTATGGACAGTATAGCTATTTTTTCCCAAAACCCAACATATATCATACCTTTTCACACACTGGGAACAGATGTACACAGAAAATGAAGTGAGATAGCGGTCAACCTGTCCCTCCCCACTTCATGGATTATAAATAAAAATGTGACATTTTCCCCTTCCCCACTAGTCCCCAAATCTCAGGAAGGTGAACTGACAGAAAGAAAACAAAATAATGCCTTATTCACCAACATAAATTATGACTTAAAACTGGACTAGATTATTTCAAAGAAAAGTGAAATTGCTCACTTGAATTATATTTGCCCAGTAGTCAATTTCTAACAATAATTATCATTGTAGTTAATATGTACTTAGTACTTATTTTGTGTCAGGCACCCTGATAGGCATTTTATACACATCACCTGGTTTAATCTTCCCTTAAAGGAAGCATTCTTTCTTCCATTTATAGAAAGCTGAGGTTAGCCCAGAATTATAGAATGGAAACCACAATCTTTGTCTCTATACTATACTATTTCATAGTGCTATCCAATATGGTAGCCACTAGCCATATGTAGCTATGGAGTACATGATATGTGGCTAAGGTAAGGAGAAGCTGAATCATTTATTTTATTTAAATTTATAACTGAATAGGACAACCATATTAGACAGCACAGATCTAGTTGGTCTTCTATAAGATTAATTTCTATTTTTGCTTTATGTTATACAATACTAGATCATCAATGTATTGAACAAGAACCATGATATTCCTAAAATCCCTGTATTACAATCTTATGAAAATAAGAAATCTTATCAAAATACACAAGTTGTCTTATAAGTTCGTTTTATTGGCTCTCAACTTCTGGAAATACTCCCTCCTCCTTAAAACAAACAAGCAAACAAACATTTAATACCCAGTGTCCAAGAATAAATTTATACCTTGCTGTTACATTTAAAGGGTTTTTCCCAAAAGACATTTGAAAGGACGAACTCAGTACTTCTGGAAAGTTTAACTAAAAGACTGTTCATTAGCAAACCGAGCAGCAAGAAAATGCCTGCACTTCTCAGAAAACCGAAGAGCTTCAAGTTTTGACTTTTCTCACCATCTGCCTACAATTGAATATTTACTTTCCAGAGTCCTCAGCGAGTTGCCTTTTGTATTCTGTTTGAACACTTTGGTTGTAATATGTAGAGGGAGAATTTCTTGCAGACTTACTCTATCTTGGCCAGTACTGTATATTTTTGCCATCAAATATTATAAGCAACTTTCAACTCAGAAGGTGAGAAAAAAATTCTTCTGGAAGTTGGACTTTGAATGACAATTGATTCAAAGGTTGAGAGACATTTGAGTTGCGTTAACATCTTTCTTCTCACCAAAGTGAGATTGGGTTTATTTTCAGAGTCTCAGCAAAGATGGAAGGTGTTCACTCTTCATTCTGGTTGAAGTTCAACTGCCTTTTTCCTCTGTGTCTGTAATAGTCATCATGCTTTTTACTCACTTAAATCACAGACAAAACATTCCATAGATGTAATAAGCAAATCGGCTGTTTCATGTGGTTAACCACTCTTCTATTACTTATTACAGCCCTTGAGTGAGGTTACAAGGTCATAGGGCAGAATGAAGAAACACACATGCAGATATACACCTGGGGTAGAAATGTTTTATTACAAAAGTCCTTCTTTGACTATTATCCACTCTTTTACTTGTACATTAAAATAGAAATATAAATCTCAAGATTTTCCTCACAGTACTTGTATCTGTGAATAAACAATGTCAAAAGGTACTCCAATACTTATTCAGATCCAAGAAACTTTCTTCACCTCTGTTTTTTACATTAAAATCAACTCTGGAGTTATATAAATCAAAAATGTCTAGATATCCTATAAGATCATCAACCCTAAGACTACATAACCTGAGAAAAGAGAACATGTGAATTGTTTCTGGGGATCTTAGTTTTAATTCTATCTTCTTTGGCCTTTCTAGATACCCTTTTTATTCTCTCTTATTTTGTTTTGTTTTTGTATTACACAGACATTTTCAAAGTTCTGATGTGGTTATCTCATTATATAAATAGATGCCCTTATAAATATAGGTATATGCCCTTCTACATTCATTCAACAAATATTAATTGTGCCAAGAACAATATTGATTGTCAGAATTAAATAGTAAATAAAAGCATTAGATGTGGTGGATAGGTGGATGGAGTGTAAGAACAAAGAAAGGAAGGAAGAGAAGGAAAGAGGGATGGAGGGTAGAAGATAGGGAGGAAGAAAGGAAGGCATGTTGCCGAAACCGGTTTGGCTCAGTGGATAGAGCGTCGGCCTGCGGACTGGAGGGTCCCGGGTTCGATTCCGGTCAAGGGCATGTACCTTGGTTGCGGGCACATCCCCAGTAGGGGCTGTGCAGGAGGCAGCTGGTCGATGTTTCTCTCTCATCGATGTTTCTGGCTCTCTATCCCTCTCCCTTCCTCTCTGTGAAAAATCAATAAAATATGTTTAAAAAAAAAAAAGGAAGGCATGTAGAGAAGAAGGAAGAGGAAAGGAAGGAGTATTCTTTTTTTCCTTCACTATGCACTTTAAGAAATATGAAAGAGCTGGTGCTTCACACTACAATGTTAATACAAACATATATCATAGATAAAATAAATGCTGAAGTTTACATCAATACTCTTCTGTTGTTTCAACCACCTACCATTTTATATTGAATTTAGTATTTTGTAGAGGGAATTAGAAAAATAGAGTAGAACTCTTCCTCATATAATAGTTTTTATAAATAAAGAGTACTAGCACCATTTTTTAATTTAGATGATGCTATTCATCTGGAAGATCTCACATCAATGCTTATGGTTAATATATTTTAATGTTATGATTTTTACTTACTATCTCAGAGATTATGAAAATAACCTTATTCTGATATTTGTCTGTGCTATTATTCTATTTCTTTATGTAACTCTAAATTCAGGTTAATAAGTTTCCAGGACTAAACTAATTAGACTGTGCCCTTTCCACATTTGATATTTTTTCTGTACTTTTGGTCTTGCTTAAAAGCGAATATCTTATGCTATGATCATAATTGCCATCTTTCCATTTACTAAAATTCTCTTTGTATCTGAAAAGATTTCCTTTAACAGTTAAAAGCTTTCTTGCATTAATACCTCACAACAGAAGAATTCTATATAGAACAATATTCAGTATATTGTGGGCAGTCCATTTAGAGAATTTGGTTACAAAAGAACTAAAATGATCTCATAATAAGTTAGTGCCATTTATTATGCAATTTCTCAGGATGGCTTCCCAAAACAACATTACTAAATGATCTTGAAGCCACCAGAATATTATTTTAATAAATATTCTATTTCTTTTCCCTATTGTCATTTATTTTCCTCTTTCCACTTAAACATTTCAATACTGTATGGCATTTTACTATATCTTACATAGAGGTAGAAATGTATACCCTACACAGTTATTTGTTTTACATAGGCTGGTAATCTTTGTTTAAAAAGCAAAGTCCAAAAATAAGATAATGTATAAGCTTCCCCCCAGGAACTCAAATATACTCTTTAAACAAAAAATAACTTTATTGAGGTATAATTCACATATCATGAAGTTCACAACTTTAAAGTAAAGAATATAGTGAGTTTTAGTAGATTCACAAAATTGTGTAACCATCCCCATTATCTAATTCCAGAACTTTTTTTCACCCCTAAAAGACACCCCATACCCATTAGCTGTCACTCTTCATTCCACCTTCCCTTGCTCCTAGCAACTACTATTCCACTTTCTGTCTCTATGGATTTGCCTATTCTGGACTTTTAACCAAAAATAGGGCTCATACAATATGTGGTCTTTTGTGACTGACTTCTTTTACTTATAATAAATGTATTCAATGTGTTATAGCATATATCAATACTTCATACCTTCTCATAGCCAAATACTATCCATTGTATAGAAACAATGTTTTGTTTATCCTTTCTTTAGTTAATGGATATTTGGGTTGGTTCTACTTATTGTGAATAATGCTACTATAAATATATGAGTTTTTGTGTGGACATATATTTTCAGTTTTCCTGGATGTATGCCTAGGAGTAGGAATTGTTGGGTCCTATGGTAGCTCTGTGTTCAATGTCTGAAGGACAGACTATTTCAAAGCAAATGCACGATTTAGCATTCCCACTGGCTGTGTATGAGGGTTCCATTTTCTCCACCTTCCCGCCAGCACTTATGCTTGTCTGTCTGTGATTGTAGCCATCATAGCAGGCATGCCATGGTATCTCATTGTAGTTTTCATTTGCTTTAAACTTTTACATTGCTGAGCATCTTTCCATGTGCTTATTTGGCTATTTGCATATCTTTTTTGGAGAAGTGTCTATTAAAATACTTTGTCCATTTTTAATTGTGCTGTAAGAGGTTTTCATATATCCTGAATAAAAATCACTTATTGGTTATATGATTTTTTTCAAATACTTCTTTCCATTCTTTGGGTTTTCTTTTCACTGTTTTGATGGTTTCATTCGATGCACAAAGTTTTTAATTTTAATGAAGTCCAATTTATCTAGTTTTTTCTTTCCTTTTTTGCTTATGATTTTGGTGTCATATCTTAGAAATC
The DNA here is from genome assembly GCF_951640355.1 of Cnephaeus nilssonii. Taxonomy (NCBI): domain Eukaryota; kingdom Metazoa; phylum Chordata; class Mammalia; order Chiroptera; family Vespertilionidae; genus Cnephaeus; species Cnephaeus nilssonii. Next base: position 17,832,848 of record NC_137088.1, on the reverse strand, counting down.
ATTGCCTAATCCAGGGTCAAAAAAATTTATGCTTTTGCTTCCTTCTAACAATATTTCTAGTTTTAGCTCTTACATTTGGGTCTCTGATCCACTTTCAATTAATTTTGGATATGGTGTGAGGTAGTGGTTCAAACTAATTTCTTTTGTATGTGGCTATCCAGTTGTCCCATCATCCATTTCATAATGGATGAACTTAATACAGACCAAACAGCCTAAGAGAAGAGTTGTAGACATGTGTATTCTAAGATAGTGTATTCTAAAGAAGATATGGTGAAATGATAAATAAAATGTCAACCTGTTATTTGGTTGGCATGATATTATGAGACATATAATGACTGAGGGGGGAAAAAGGAATGTAATTTGTCAGTGTTTCCTGAGCATAAATTATGTAAAGGAGAAAGATGTATGTAGCTGATACAGGTCATCAAGAGAGAGAGAGACAGAGAGAAATGCATTTATTGTGGAATGGAAATAGTTCATCAGGCCTTTCTAAGGCCTGGATGATAGGCTTCAGAAATATTTCCTCTCTGATTTCTCTGGTTCTCTTTACTGAGAAGCAATTCTGTGAGGAGCAAGATTGACATCTCTGGACATAGGTAGCTTCTTAACTTAGTAAATGAGTATCTATGTTAGTTGTCAGTGTTTTGCAAGTTTGGTGATCATTAGTTCATGACCTATAGCCTGACCATCTCTGAATGAATGAATGGCATCCCACTTCTGCTCTTGGAAAGCTAAGATACTGATGGATGTCACACCGAGACAATGCCATTATTGAGCGCTACCCTGGGCAGCCAATTGGTTTTTTTTCTTCTCTGACAGCTTTCCTTAACTTTATGACCTAAAAAGAAGGCATTGAAAGCATGCTTAAAACATTTAGGAGCTCCAGTGGCACAATCAGTTAGCGCGCGGTACTTATAAAATATTTAATATGAAGGCATGGCCTTGGGTATATGTGTAGGGGATGCAGAGGGTGCTGGACAATTTGGGTGGTAGGGAGTCACCTCACCAAAGTACTTGGAACTTCTTCTGGGTGAAAGGAGGGAGAATGAATACAAGAATACGGCAGAATGAAGCTGAAGACAGTGTGATGGTATTCAGAGAAATTCTAGGCTCTGGAACTAACTTTGTAACACTGGGCAACTTACATGTTTCTAGGATGTTTGGTTATCTTGCCTATAGATTGGGTATAATAATCATTACTTAATTAGTTGATATGGAGTTTTTAAGGACCATCCAGCACTATGCCTGATACCTGGTATATTCTCAACCAATATCATATTTCTAGTTCTCTGTCAGTCTAACCTTAGGGTTGCCCTCAATATTGGTTAAGAGGTCAACTTTGCTGACTGGTTTAAATTTGGATTTAGCTTTGGGTTAACACCTGCCCATTACTGTCACCAAGAATGAGAATAAAGTGAATGCCTGCTAAGTCCTCTACAAAAAAACCTTAACCCTGCCCTGGCTGGTTTTACTCAGTGGGTAGAGCATCAGCCTGTAGACTGAAGGGCCCTAGGTTCAAGTCCAGTCAAGGGAATGCACCCAGTTGCAGGCTTGATCCCCAGCCCTGGTAGGGTGTGTGCAGGAGGCAACCAATCAATGTGTCTCTCTCACATCAATGATTCTCCCCTTCTCTTCCACTCTCTCTAAAAAATCACTGGAAAAAATATTCTCGGATGAGGATTAACAAAAAAAAACAACACCTTACCCCCACCTTCACAGGCAAATGTGAATTTTCTCAGGAGATCAGGACTCTGATATTTAATTTGTTGTTAGAACACAAAATAGGCCCTTATATCTACAATTCTCTAGCTAGAGGTGGTGATCACAGATGATTCTTTGTGAAAAAAACAATTTCTTACCCTCACATGTTGAACACCATTATAAATTCTTCATAGGACTCTGTTATTATCTGCTTTGTGTCACTTTTGTGAATTTCCTCCTCTGCCTTTCCCATCCCTCAGAAAGGGTGCAATTACAAATTCATAAAACAATTGAGCTTAGAGCTGGGAGCAGCATTTCACCCTTGGCAACAAGAATTCTTAATCATTATGCAACTTATAAGTGAAAAAATAAGAGCTAATATTTTATTCTGATGAATAAGTGCCATATTGGTCTATTACATAGCTAATAATATGGGTGAAAAAACACATAATTTTAGATTCTGGTTGTAGAGAGATTTTACAACATATTAAAGTGGTTTATGCAATACAGTTCCATTTATTAGCTGAGCTGATGAAGTCCAAAAACAACCAGAACCTGGTCCTTTAAAAATGTACAGTTTTTGAAAAAAAATAAGTGATTACTTTTATAACTTTGGACTTAGCAGTAAAAGCTACTGTGGATATAGACGTGTGCGTGTGTGTGTGTGTGTGTGTGTGTGTGTGTGTGTGTGTGTGTGTGTTAATGAAATTAACGTAGTTAACATATTAGTTTCAGGTGTACAACACAGAGATTAATTAAAGGTGAATTTTTCCTTCTAAACTTTTATTTATTTGTGACTATTTCTTGATCTATCATGTAACTGTCTCCATGTTTCTATATATATATTTCTGTGAGAAATAGTGTTACACATTGGACTAATCTCCAAGACCTTAATTGCTTCAACCAGTAAGTAATAGTATGTGTGTATCTAAACATTAAGCCATATTGTTGTAGTTGTGGTTAGCTATTCAAAAATATTCACTGAGCCCCTATTGTGTGCTTGCCACTCCACTGTGATAGAAGCAAAAGAACCAATATTCTATAGAAAAGATGTGGTCCCTTCCTGCCATCAAGAAAATGCTAATCTACTTAAGAGTTACAAACTAAATATACATCATGAAGAATCCATAGAATATGCAGCTATCTTTACTTAGCTGTCTTTTCTCATATTGTTCTCTCAGTCTAGAAAATCCATTTCCTTGTATTGTGCCATCCTGTTAACATAATATCCTAGAATGAAAGAGCAACAATGAGAAAAACTTGTTTAATCATTCAGGAGGAATTAATGGAATTAAACAGGGATTGTTCAAAGAGGTAGGTCCCTCCAAGGATGTCCACATATTTTTGAAATTCATACAACTCCCCCCACTATGTTGAGAATGGCTCATAATCAGACATATATTCATGACTTTGGAATTTTTAAGTATTTTAGCAAACTTTAATAGAAATGTGTGAACAATGACTCAAAAGACAGCCTTCTCATAAAGGATAGCATGGTGTCAGAAATGAAATTCTAACTATGTAGTCAGTGGAACAGACAAGATGAAAAAAACTCAAGAAACTAAATTGGCTGTTTATGGAGTTTCCTTATGAAGCCATATATGAAAATAAAAGACATTAAAATATGGGGGGAAATAAGACTATCCAAGGATGAAGATAAAAAGTGGCACAAACAACCTATGCTTGAGAGGTCTTGGATGACACTTTTTGCAGTTCTGTCTTAGCCTTGTCTCAATATCAAGTCCTTAGAAGGGGACATTGGCTTTGTCATGCTTGTCCAAGACATCATAAAACTCAAAGTACTATTCTAAAAGCTCTTGACAGCCTGGAAAAATAGACCAAAACTTTTACCGGGGGAAATGTAAATGGATCAATATAAAGTTACACTCTCACATTCAAAAACCATCTGCCCCTAAATGGAATAAGGAATGAACTTACCAGCATCACTCATGATGATTGACAGGAGTTCAGCATGACTAGTAATGTGGTATGTCTGCTTGGTAACTTCATTTGATGCTCGAATGCAGATCAAAGATTGTGCTGGTGAACCACACTTGGAATAGTGTGTTCCATCTGGGTACCACGTTTTAAAGGAAATGTTGCCCGACTGGAATACGTCCAGCACAGACGACTGTGATAAGAAAGAATAGGGGATTAAAAACATCCTCGTCAAAAAAACACACATGAAGAGCGCGTTTAGCCTGGAAAAGAGAAGATACTCTTGGAGACATCACAACTATCTTCCTATTCTTGGAGAGCTGATCTGTGGGAAAGTAGTTATGCTCAATCTACATGTCTAGGAGAGTAGAATCAGGGCAAAAGAGTAGGAACTAAGGTAAGGCCGATTTGGCTGAATATGGAGAAGACCTGTACAACATCTAAAATTGTCCAGATATAAAGTTGCTTTCATCAGAAGGTCTGTATCATTAGAGATGTTTAAACTGAAGGCCCTGTGTTTCAGTCCTTTCAAGTCCAACAGTGTGCTTGCTGCCTCCACTCCCTCTTGGGCTCTGTATGCCCTTTGTTTCATAGGACTTCTCCCAGACCTTCCCTTTCCATCCAACTTCTATTTATCCATCTTGCTCCCCTTCGATCTTTTCCAGGTTCCTTATTCTTTCATTTTAGACCCCTCCCTTCCCCCAAGCCCTTATAATACCTGGAGTCCTTCAAGCCCATTCTGATGATACCCCTTCTACCACCCTCGTTTTTCAATCTGGAAAATTCAACCTTTTCCATCAAAGCACAACTCAATGTCTACATGTGAAGCTCATTTAGTCCATCCCTTATTTGTATTCCACAGCAGTCCCTTCCTGCCTTAGCAATGGCATTTACCACACTTACACTGTAAATATCCATCTATACAGCAGTATTCTTTGTTAAATTATGAAGTCAGTAACTGGTACTCATCATTCCATTGTCCTCAGCTTCAAAGCAGTGCCTCAGGACAGATGCTGTTGAATAAAGGTGATAGAAGTGATTGAGCATTAGATAGAATATTGAACTAAGGAACTTCTGAGGTTCCCTCAAGTACAACAACTACATGTTTCTATGTAGCACTGTCTCTGAAGAAGATCACAAAGGAGAGTTCCAAAAACATTTTTAAAAATGGTAACCTCATTACACTAAGTCAATGGTCGGCAAACTCATTAGTCAACAGAGCCAAATATCAACAGTACAACGATTGAAATGTTTTTTGAGAGCCAAATTTTTTAAACTTAAACTTCTTCTAACACCACTTCTTCAAAATAGACTCTCCCAGGCCATGGTATTTTGTGGAAGAGCCACACTCAAGGAGCCAAAGAGCCGCATGTGGCTCGTGAGCCGCAGTTTGCTGACCACAGCACTAAGTAGCTAGTCACCCTAAGGTGACTGTTTTTGGATGAACATCGTTCTTTTGTGATGTTTGGAGTATTGTCAGGCACATTGGGATAGGGTCACATGTGATATGGTAAAGCAGGCAGAATGCATGACTTCCTAGGGGAATGTCAATCAGGATGGAAGCTATTGGGATGTTTGCTTTATGAGATCATTCAGATAACCTGATCCAGTAAGAGTTAAAAATTAGCCAGTACCTTGAAACTGTGACTGTGGTTTTCAGCCATGACAGTGCCAACCCTGAAATATATAGCATTTTGGGTTGTCATGGTGTCTGGGAGTGTTCTGGCATTAGTGGGCAGGGATCGAGGATGTGATCCTACTACAATATGATAAACAGTCCAACAGCCAAATAACTCACCCAAAATGCCAATTTCCCTCCTCTCAAAAAACAATTAAATAGAACAAATGTGTTAATTTGATTATCTTACTTCCTCTCTCCCTCTATTTGTTTTTCAAACCAATATAATAAAGATATATGGTAAAGAACAGCAAATCCATTGGGGAAGAGGCATCTTGTTTTCACCAATGATTAGTGTTCCCTTTCCACATATGGAGTTTTTGCTGCAAAATGGTTGACCTGCCAGAGACTACATCTCCCAATACACCCTGTGTTTAGGTATGGCCCTGTGACCAAGTTCAATCTAGCAGTGATCTGTAGGCAAAAGTGTCCTATATCACTTGTTGACCTGATGAATAAAAATCCCCTATACAATCCTTCACTCTTTCTCTCACCTTCTCTGCCCATGTCCTGGGCAACCTCAGAAGTTAACATGTTATAGATGAGAGAACTATCTTTATCCTTGTTCCCTGAATGACTGCCTGCAGCAGAGCAGTGTACCACCTGCCTCCTTCCAACTGGTAGACTTTACATGAGCAAAAAAATAAACTTCCATTGTGTTGAGCCACTGAGATTTCTGGTTTACCTGTTATAGCAGCTATCGTTATCTTAATTAATCCACACAGTTCCAAATAAATGCTTCAATTGGGATGACTTCTACATATAAAAAATATAGATATTAAAGCATTTTTAAAACGACACCTATTTTATTTTTTACATGAACCAAAGCCATCTCCTTTCTCCACAGAGTCAGAGCTCTTGGCCTCTGACACTACTTCCCAAGTAACTCAAGAGATTGGATCCCATTTCCTGGGCAAGTGGAGGGAAGCTTTTCTTGGGCTTTGTCTCACACATTCATGGGGGGGCCAGTCAGTGTGGAGCCAGCCTCTCAGCCTGCCTTTTTCTCTCCTCATTTTGTTTTGGGAACTTTTTTTCCCCTTTCTCCTTCCCCCGTGGTGTGAGTTCGTGTGTGGCTGGTTTTCTTGGGCACAACGCCCAGCTGAGTATCAGTTTTGTTTGTTGTTTGTACTGACTCTGTTCTGAGATCAGCCTCTAATACCCAGTGCTCAGAGTTCCCTGGAACAGGGGACCCCATTTGCATTCTTTTAAGTCAGGTTGGAAGGCAGCAAATGCGAGAACACCAGGGCTTTGCAAGGCTTTGTTCCCAGAGAAGAAAGCTACAGTATTTTGTGTAGAATCAGAAATACATAGATAGGAGTTTTTGGAGCCTCTATGTTCTGATTTAATCTGAGGAAGTCTGCCGGATATTGGCCTACTGTTTATAAATGAACTAAATGACCAAAAAGTTCACTTTATTGGGAGTTGTTCACATTCCTTGATAGGATAAAAAAATTAAGAAGCCTCCAACGGGCAGGACAGAATCTCCCATAATCCTACAGGAGACAGAGACCCACCAGGCTGTCCATCAGGAGCCAGAGCTAATAACAAGTACCCAAGAGGTAATAACAAGCCAGAATGGAATCATGTCTTACAAACAGACACCCATTCCCAACCCAGCTCAGTCCTTGTATGGATTAGATCAGCTTTTCACCTTATCTGCCAGATAAGAGGACTGAGGGATCCTGTGTCATAAACAGAGAGGGGAACCTGTGTCTTGTGAGAGATGTCATCTGGAGCTTCCTCCTTTTGGTTACGCTGGTATTGATTAGTTTTAATATGCAGGCTGGTTCATTCACCCTGATCTCACCTGCCCAGGCCTTTGCTGGCTGACTTTGGACAACTTGGCTAATGTTGCTAATCCTTGGTTACATTCTGTGTTTCATTAGGATGGTGGAACCTAATCTTTGGCTTATGGTAAAAGTTAAATGAGATGGGTTGTGATCAGCGGAGATTAAGGTGAAGAAAGTGGCCTCTGGAGCGTCTTGTTTCTGTTGCTTACTAACTGAGTAATTTGGGGCAAGTCATTTAACTTCTCTGTGTTTCTATTTCTTTATCTGAAAAAAATGGGGCTACTAATAGTATCTAACTCATCGGATTATTATAGGAATTAAATGAGTTAAAACTCATAAAGCACTTAGAGTAGTATCTGGTAGGAAGTGTGTGGTATGCATTGGTAAATACATCACAGTAATTGTCTCATAATGAATGATCAAGAAGTGCCAGTTGCTATTGTGATTATAATTATAGGATGATGATGATTATGACTACCGTCACCATGATGATCCCACTATTATTTTTCTGAACCCTGCTACATGTGACCTGATGTCTCCTTCTCTTCTTCTTGAAACTATTTCCTTGGCTCCTGGGACACCACACTTGCTAGTTCTCCAGGCTGTTTCCTGCACATTTCTCCTTAATCACTTCCATCTCTTTTTTTTGCAACACCTCTTTCATGGTACTGTTACCCAGGGTCCTACCTTCAGCTCACTGTTCTCATTCTGGAGTGAGGTTACTGTTCAAATTATCTCTCATATGTGGATGCAACTCCTCATTTGAGATGACAAATCTATCTCATCAGCCTGGACTCCCATGGATTCCAGATGTACCTATTTGGCTGTCAGCTGTGTGTCTCCATCTGCTCTTTCCAAATCATCCAAAAAGAAACTTATCATCTCCTAAATCAACTCCTCCTCCTTCTCCATTCTGGATCTCATTTTAAGGCACTTTCATCTCCCCACTCACCTAAGCTAGAAATGAAGAAGTCGTTCTGGATTCCATCTTCAGCCTTATGTCTCACATCCAAGCCATTACTAATGCCAGCCAATATTTCCCAACTTGGTACTTCCTTTCTCTTCTGACTCCCACTGCCTTATTCCAGACTCTACTACCTCTCACTTGGACCTCTAATGTAGCCTCCTTTCTCTTAGCCCACCCTCTTCAAACCCATCCTCCACCTTGCTACCCTAATAATCTTTCCAAAACACAAAGATCACCCTGTTATTCCTTGGATGGATTAAAGACCCCCCTGAGGTCCCCTTTTCATAGGTTAAAGACTACTCTGCCAATTGTGGGAAGCTCCCAATGACTGGACCCCTGCAAATGGATCCAGTCTCACTCTCAAACATCCCACCTGTCAAACTTTGTTCAGTGAATCAGTAAAACTCTCACATCTTAATCTTTATTCAAACTGGAACCTCTGCCCAGAGTGCCCGCACTATACATAATTTCTGTTCATCCTCTAATGCTCAGCCCTGACCCCTCCCAGAAACTTTTCTTATCCCCATCACTTCTCTCCTTTCCACTTACAAGTCGGACTCTATATCTGTATTAGTTTTCTTTGTCTGCTGTAAAAGTTACCACAAGTGTAGTCTTTTAAAACTACACACATATATTATCTTGCAGTTCTGTTGGTGTAAAGTCTAATATGGGTCTCGCTGGACTAAAATCAGAGTATCTTCAGGGCTTGTCCCTCTCATTAGCTTTGAATGGGATGTGTCCTTGCCTTTTTCAGGTTCTGCAAGCCACCTGCATTCCTTGGCACATGGCCCCCTTCCTCTAGCTTCAATTCCAGTGGTGGTGACTAAGTGCTTCTCACATTGCTTCACTTTGACTCATTCTTCTGCTTCCCTCTCCCATTTTTAAGCACCCTTCTGTTTACACTGGACCCACCCAGAAAATCCAGGATAATTTCCTTATTTCAAGGTCAGCTGTTTAGCATCCTTTTGTTTAGCATCCTTAATTCCTCTTCGACAGATACGTAACATATTCATAGTCTCTGAGGGTTAGGACATGGACATCTTTGGACAAGCTGTTATTCTGCCTTTCATGGTGTCTTTTCCATGTTCCCATAATCTTTATGCTTATCTATATCATTCCACATAATAAACATTGTCAGAGTATCTGTTTCTGTTTTTTTTATTAAGATGTAATCTATAATAATAAAAGCATAAAATGCTAATTAGACCAGATGTCCTTCCAGATGACCTTCTGGACGAAGCCGGGGCAGCGAGGGCCGAGCCCCTTGCATGATTTTCATGCATCGAGCCTCTAGTTGTCATATAATGTTGTACAACTTTAAGGTGATTTGATATATTTGTTGATTCAATACATTTATATATTATTTCAGCATTTGTGTATTTGTCTATCTCCCTGACTTAATTTTGACCTTCTTATGGTCTTATTCATTTTTTAACTCCTGTATTAAGAGCAAATAGTAGACTCTCAGTAAATATTTTTGAAACAATGTAGTAATGTAAATACCTACACATAAGCTAAAATCTTTTTAAGGACCAGCACAGAAGAGGGATTAATCTGAGTTCAGTAATTACAGTTATTAATGTTAATAATCCCATATCTATGAAAATTGGTGAACCAATATATGATATTAATAAGTTGCATTACTCTTGTTATTATAGCTAACATTCATTATCTCATTATGTAAAACATTGTCCTGAGTGCTTTCCACATATTAATTCATTTAGTTTTTATAACAATATTCTGGTATAGGTACAATTACTATTGCCCATTTTACGAATGTGGTAACTGAGGCACAAAAGATTAAGTAACTTGCCTGGTATCAGGCAGCATAGTATACAGTAACTCTGAGTTAACCACTTTAACCACTTTATTCTGCCAACCCAAACAATCCCTTCCGTGACCAGTCTACATAAAGGGGAGGTCACTGTAGTCTATTTGAAATTTTGTTTATTTCTCATGAAACTCAATAGCCTTTAGCCTCATGGGTTTAGGAAAAGAACTGAGTGAATTAGCTGGCTCCATTTGGCATTTTTCAGCCAGCCAACTTCTAAGACATGTAGGCTATGGGCCTCAAGGGTAAAAATGAGCTGTGTATTATCTTTCAAAGCCACCTTGGTCTTTGGGAAAATCCTTGGGCCTAACCATGAGTCCACACATGATCATTTTGTCAGTTTAATGAGAGTCAGTCCCAGGGGAAGGCCAGCGTGCGGGGGAGGGAAGGCGGCGGGAAGCAGCACATTAAATCTGTGGTTGCTTATAGCATCTGCCTTTGATGCCGTCTCCTGGGGACACACTGATCGCCTCCTCTCAGTCAACAAATTCTATGTCTTCTCAGCAGTTCTGAAGGGGGAGAGGCCTTTAAGGCATTTTGTACTGACAAGCTTATTTCTCTAAGAGCTCTAGAATGTAATAGAAGCCATCAAAGGCAAGGGATATTAGGAGGTTGTTTGGCGCGACGGCCACAGAATTCATAAGTTTTCAGGCGACTTCCTCACTTTTTCAGCCGTTCAATTAGTGGCGGGGAAAACTAATAAGATGGATTTGTTTGTTTGGGTATTCTTTAAGACATTGATTCTCTTTTGTTGCAAACAACTTTGTTTAGAAAGCTGACACTATTTTTCACTGAATTCAAAGCTCTTGCTAAATGGTAACCTGGTCGATTTGTAATCTGGGGAAATGGGACTCTGCGCCTTGGAGATCCCTGAGGAGAAAGGGGACTGTTTTCTTCTTCACTCTAGATACGGTGGGAAGGAGCCACTATTTTGTTCTCTAATTTGGGAGAAAGGCTAAGACGTGACTTCTTGCAAAAAGCTGAAGGGTGCCATGTGAACTCGGCTTTTCTCCCATTTTTTTGTTTGTGTTACTGATTTAGGGAGAGAGGAAGGGAGAGAGAGAAACATTGATGCAAGAGCGACACATTGATGGGCTGCACCTGTACGACCTCCATCAGGAATGGAGCCCCCAACCAGGACATGTGTCCTGACTGGGAAACTGACCAGAAAACTGACCTGGAATTGAACCAGCAACCTCTTTTCCATAGGATGACACCTAACCAACTGAGCCACACCAGCCAGGGCTCTCCCAGTTTTTTGTTGCTGGCATCTTTCAAAAGTCTGAGAGAACTAATTGAACAGCTTATTAGCAATTAACTTCCTCTTAATTACTTTGGAGCCAAAATTACATATTGCTTCATTTTATTTTACTTCCCTTTAATTACTTTGGAACCAAGTTTGCATATTGCTTTATTTTATTTTAGTGCAATCCAATGGAAATGTCTCTCATAAAATAGAAAATTAAGGTGTTTATGAATTTTTATAAACTTGAAACATTACAAAAAGCATGTAATTATGGTGGGAGCTGGCATGCTCCTATGCTCCCACTTCAAGATGGAGGACAGGTTTGACTGCCACTCAGTATTGACTTAGCACCTGCATTTTCCTCAGACTTTATTTATAGCTTATATAATATTAATTTTGAGCAGCTATAATATAGTATGCGTTGTGGGGAAATGGTGGCAATACAGTCTTTTGTAATTGTTCTCACAGTGAAGGCCTCTCTTTAGAGACCAAATTACTGCCATCGGTCCCACGGTGGCCTTTAGTGAGTCTTCACCTCACGCTGCTGCTGCAAATTCTCTTTCCAGATGATTTCATCCTCTTTATTTTCAGTCCTTCTCTCTCTCTCTCTCTCTCTCTCTCTCTCTCTCTCTCTCTCTCCCTCCCTCCCTCCCTCCCTCTCTCTCAAGTTTAAACAGTTTTCCTAACTCTCTTCCACCTACCTTTTTGATCTGTCTTCATTTTGTTATATCTTGTTCAGTGTCCTCTTGTTTGTAAGAACAAAATTCCATGCTCGCCAGTGGTGATTGGAAGCTCTAATCCTGTAGAACCCTTCCTTTCCCACACTTGACTGAGGGTATTTTTATTCTATAGCAAATATTTTACAGGCTCTTTTTGCAAAGAGATTTTTAATGCTTGGGTATTATTCTGAAATACAGTCATTTAAGTTGCTCAAATTTGGGAGTTATCTAGGTGGGAGTTCATTTTATATGAGCTGAAGGGCTATAATTTGTGGTTACTCCAGTATTTGGTTAAGTATAAAGTAAAAATCAGACCATTATAGGTAATAATGGCATAGAAGTAAGTACTCTTATTTTCCAGTGTTTATAGATTGAGATATTCAGAATTAACTATGGAAATCCAATATGGAAAGTTGGCAAATGTATACACATACTGCTGAAGCTAATATATTTTCTTAATTTTGATAATTTCTCAAAGTTTTTGTCAAATGCTACAAGAGGTATATATCTTTTTTTAATTATCTGTGGTTTCCAATGTCTAATTTCTTGGAACATATAATTGAATGGTAAAACTTTTTAAACAAAATTTTGCAATAAAAAAAATTATACTTGAACTCACAGACAAATCCTCACACATGAATCCTCTTCTTTTAATCTTTTAAACAAATCTCATCTATAGATTTCTTTTTTCCTTCTCAATTAGAGAGGATTTGGTGACCATCATTGGGGTTTTTGAAAGGGCTCATCTTTTGATGTAGAAGAAATAACTCTTAACCTCCATTCGGGTGTGTGCACATACAGGTGAACACACAGTATCTTTAACCCAGAGTAAGAAGTGCCTTCCCCACCCCCATGGATAATTCTTTTTAATGCATAACATTTCTGATTCATAGTTGCCCAGAAAACAGAAAAATAGTCCAGGTTCTATTCTACAAAAGCAAATTTATGTTTCCCACGTTATTTCCCCATATCTTAGATATGGTATATGTCAATACTGACCCCCTCCTGGTCACTGACTTTTGATAAATGTCATTGTTACCATAGAGAATTCAAGGAACAGCAGGGTTAATATATTTCAGTCCCCTTTTCTCTCTGTTCCACTCACCCTGGCTTCCTTGCTGTTACACAAACCTCCTAGGGAGACTCTTGCCTCAGGGCCTTTGCACCAGTTGTTTACTTTGTCTGTGATGCTCTTGACCCATTGTTCATTCTCTCATTTTGTTCTGGTCTCTCTCAAACATCATCTCATCGTAGAAGCCTTCCCTGACAGCCCTGTCAGTCCCTCCTGGCACCTTAGAAACTCTCTCTCCTCTTACCTCTTTATTCTCCTTTCTACTCCCACATTTACTTGATATTGAAATTGTTTACACAATCATGTGTTCAGTGCCTGTCATATCTCCCTTCACCACCCATTAGAGTAAGGCTTTTCATCTGCATACCTGGAACCTGGAGTAGTATATCCAGCACATGAATCACTCAATAAAGATTAGTGGAACAAGTGGATGAGGTTTAAATAGTCTCTTCCAGTATATAAGAATGCTCAATACTAAACATAATTATGACCTACCTTTATTTCCCTCTAGTAAACTGTCAAACCAAAACAGAATGGTATTGAGGACTTTAACTTTTCAGGTATGTTCCAAAATATATCTCATCTTTGGGCTATTAAATAATAGCAAGTGATAGCCATATTGCTGGATCGCTTCAGAGGAACATAGAATAGACATAGAAATGAGTCCATGAATCTCCTTAAGTATTCTGAAATGAGAGATCATGAGCAATAACCTATTATTTATTGTTCCTCTAACATGCATGTCCCATAAGGTTCGTCAGTGGATCATTGAGCAGCATCCATCATAGAAATGTGTGGTGGTTGGGAACAAAGACTTTGGAGTCTGACTGGCTGAGTTCAAATCTCACTTTTCCACTTAATAGTTTCATGGGCCTTGGACAAGTTGCTTAGCTTTTTTAAGCCTGTTTCCTTAACTATGAAATAGGAATACTAACAATACTTGCTTTGAAGAGCAAGTGTGAAGATCCAATAAGTCAATACATGTGCAAGACTTAGTACAGTGCCTAGAACATGGATAGTATTCAATCATTTTAGATAAAATAACTAATAATTAAAGCTTATTTAAATAACATAATAATAACTACTCACTTAACAGTTACTACTAAGGACTTTATGATTTTGCAGCTAGATCCTAAAAAAATATTTTAAACAAAATATGTATACTCTCAAGGGCATGAAGAAAGTCATGTTTAAATGGTCAAAGGACTTGGATGAAGTTTTCTCCAAAGAAGAAATACAAATAGCAACAAGCATATGCAAAGTTGTTCAACATCACTCATCATTAGGAAAATGCGAGCCAAAACCAAAATGAGATGCCACCTCATGCCCATTAAGATGATTATTTAAATTAGGAACAGAAACTAAGTGTGTGTGAGGATGTGGAGAAATCGGGATCTTTGTATATCGCTGGTAGGAATGTAAAATAGTGCAGCCACTGTGGAAAACTGTGGCAGTTACTCACAAAATTAAAAATAGAATTACCAACTAATCCAGCAATTCCGTTTCTGAATATAAACCGAAAGATTTGAAATCAGAGACTCAAAAAGATATTCGTACACACACATTCATAGTAACACTAGTCACAATAGCAAAAGGTAGAAACAACCCAAAATGTCCATTGACAACTGAATGGATAAACAAAATATGGTATATTCGTACAATTCAGTATTATTTAACCTTAAAAAAGAATGAAATTCTGATACATGCTATAACATGGAAACTTGAAGACAATATAGAATGCAAGTGGGGACTCCAGTTCCCCCCACCACACACACACACACACACACACACACACACACACACACACACATACCACAATTGAAAATCTCCATGTAACTTTTATAAAATTTATTTTTATTATTGAAAGTATTACAGATGTCCCACTTTTTCCCCATTGACCCTCTCCACCCCATTCCCACCCCCCTCCTCAGGCTTTCCCCACATTATATAACTTTTGACTCCCCTGAAAATTACCTACTAAAAACCTACTGTTGACTGGAAGCCTTATTGATAACAAACGACTATTAACACATATTTTGTATGTTACATGTATCACATTCTGTATTCTTACAATAAAGTAAGCTAGAAAAAATCATAAGAAAAAAATAAACTTATAGTACTGTACATATTTATGGAAAAAATATGTAAGAGGACCCATGAACAATCAATCCCATGTTGTTCACATATCAACTGTATACTAAGTGAAATAAGCCAGACACAAAAGGACAAATAATTATATGATTGTACTTATAATGAATTACCCAGAATAGTCAAGTTCATAGAGACAGAAAGTAGAATGGTAGCTGCCAGAGACTAGAGTGGGGGAAGGTAGGTGGGAATGGAGACTTTTTCTTTAGTGGGTGCAGAGTTTCAGTTTGGGAAGATGAAGAAGTTCTGGAGATGGACAGTGGGCGATGGTGCACAAAAATGTGAATGTACTTAATGCCATTGCAGTGTACACTTGTAAAAGTTAAATATTAAATTGTATGTTCTGTATATTTTACCCCCCAAAAAAATTTTTAAAGAATGTCATGTTTGAAGCAAATGGAATGTGTGCATACTGGCTCAAGTCCACCATAAACCTAAAAAACAAAGGTGATATACAGGACTTACTGGGAGAGGAATTGGCTGGCTCTATTATCCCATACTGATAATTCACACCGGGATAAAATCTTCAGTTTACAAAACATGAAAACATACATCACCTTGTATTCTCATAGCCCCTTGAGGTACTTTGTGTAGATAAGAAAAATGGATCTCAGAAAAACGAGGTTCCCAGGTTACATTACTGGTAAGTTTGGTGTCAGGACTTCAACCCCAGCCATCTGGCACCCACACAGCCATGCTCTGGCTTCTAAAGCATACCATCCCTTCACCAGATCTTTTTTGTTTCCAGAAATGAATCACTTATTCTGCCTTTCAGGTAAATACAAATAATGCTCAACCCCTGCTGGCAAAGACTCAGGGGTCTCTCATAAAATTGGATTCTACAATAGCAAAGTGAGGTAGGTCAGTTATTACAACCACTAAGAATGATGGAATATGGCTTACATTTATGAGTCCTCAATGTTTATTAGTGTCAATCAAGAAACACTGTCAAGTATATAAAAATGAGATAAAATACCAAGACAGAAATGGCAGCTGGTTTGCATTTCCATCAACATGACACAGTTTTTCATGTGAAAAATAAAGTGCTAACCAAAAATAACTAACTGTTGGAATGTCATATAGAATAAGCATACCAACATCCCAGGAATCTCATCGCTAATGCAGGGCCTAAAAGACTGATTCTTGGACTGAAAGAAATGATCAGAAAAGTTTAGTCATGTTCCTTGGCCAAGGGCCTCGGCCTTAGGAGAATTTGGTGCTTTCTGGGAGAATAAGTTAATATTGGCATTCAAAGAACTTGCTTTTGGAAGAGTTTCCATGGAAAGATTATCATTAGCTCCGTCATTACTGCAACATGACTCTTAAACATCTAAGAGCAAGGCAGTTGCTATGAGATTCTTGTTAGTCCTAAAACTGATTCTCACTATGGACTTTAATATTCCGAGTCGGGAGTTTTCTCGCTCAACTCATGTTTACAATAATCTTGTCTACAAAGGAAAACCAAATACACAAATGGCCTTCTAAAAATTAATGTTACCTGTGCCTTTATTGTCACAGACCTCTGTCTGTTAAGGTTTTTGTTTGTTTGTTTGTTTGTTGTTGTTGTTGTTTTAATGTCCAGTCCTACTGAGCAAGCTAATGTCATGTGTAGGTTGAATAGGCAACCACACAGTTTAAAATTAAAATACTTATTCTTGTCGTCTACTAATTCTATATCACTTGACACAATGCTAAGACCTTCTTTTCATTGTCCACAGAGGTCACTAACCATATGTAGCTATTTAAAATTAAATATAATTAAAATAAAGTAAGTTAAAATCCAACTTCTTAATTATACTTGCGACATTACTCAGTAGCAATGTGGCTGGTGGCAACTCTATTAGACAGTGCAGATATAGAACATTTTCATCATAGTGGAAAGTTCTGTGGACAGTTATATGCTTGCTTTAAAAACTTGTTTAACTTACGTTTTGTATCATATTGGTGACTTGGGGCAGGGTGAGAAAATATACTGTCGTACCAACTGAGAACAAAGCTGTCATCAGCTGGTGGGCTGGTAGATGTACCATGATCTCCTACTATGTGCATCAGTAAGGTGACTTTGCAACTCACCAGTATCTGTCTAACAAAGACATTTTGAGGTCAATATCATATTGCTGGTGTGAGCTCCACCTTCTCTATAGCAGAGGCCTCTAGATGGATGGGGACATGGCAGTCACTTCAGGCAGGCAATGCCTCACCTTTAAAGACTGAATCTTCTTTAAGATCACTCAGGTAGCTCCTTAGGCAGTAATTCTCAACTACAGGTTAGAACCACCTAGAGAGTTTTTTGTGTTTTTTTTAAATAAAGATGCCTAGGGTCCATCCCCAGAGATCTGAATTAATTGCTCTGGTTTGCAATCGGCATTTTTTAAAATTCCTCCAGATATTCTGGTATGCAGCCAAGGTTGAGAACTACTACTAAGACCTGTTCCTAGCATCTCAAGTCATTCTGTTCTAAGACATCTCAGCCCCTCGGTCAACCACAGGTGGCAGTGAAATAAGAGCACTGAAGAGGGACACAGGAGACTTGGGCTTGGCATCCAGCCCTTCTACTGACATGTTGTGGATAAGTCACTATCTTTCCTGGGCCTCAGTGTCTTCCCCTGTTCAATGAGAAGGTTGATCTTTTTTTTTTTTTTAATATATTTTATTGATTTTTTTTTTTACAGAGAGGAAGGGAGAGGGAAAGACAGTTAGAAACATCGATGAGAGAGAAACATCCATCAGCTGCTTCTTGCACAACTCCTACCAGGGATGTGCCCACAACCAAGGTACATTCCCTTGACCGGAATCAAACCTGCGACCTTTTAGTCCATAGCCCCACGTTCTATCCACTGAGCCAAACCAGTCAAGGTGAGAGGGTTGATCTTAACTAATATCCAAACCCTATGGGTATAGGGAATACCAGTTCCTACTTAACCTAATCAAATAGAACTCTTCATACTGAATTATGGGAAGAAATCCTTTATCTTTTGATATCCTACTAGTTTGTATGCATTTTATATCCACCATAAGATGATGCTTTGCAAACCTCAAATAGCACCCTGCATTTACCCAAATATCCCAGCTGTCTCAGTGTACTAGGGGGAACGAGGTGACCAATACTAAGTAGCTTCATCCACTGTGTTTAGATTCCAGCTGTATATTTAGTGTGTTCTGTGTGGATCCACATGTTGCACTTAGTGTAGAATCATCATGGATGTTTGCATATCTAACAAAGGGCTCTAACTGGCCTCAGTTATTGTGCACGATCAGCTGATGTTTCTTTTTATATCCCAAGTCTTTCCAGCTGCCCATTTGTGCAATCATTTCATTTCCTTCTCCAGAAGTTTTTACAACTGACCTTTAAAATCATCACCTAATGGGCACTGAGGTGGAAGTTCTATTTACATGACATTCTAATCTGGTTATGCCTTGCGTTTCTTTCCACTTGCTTCTTACCAAAGCAGGCTGACTTTCTTACAAGCAGCCTTCTACTTCTTAGAATGGGCCCATATCTCATGATGCTGTTAGAAGTGACATCTCCCTGCTCGGCCTGTCAGAGACAGTGATGGGATAACACCTTTGAAGGTGACAGTGTGTGTGACAGCAGGCAGAGGGGCAGGTGTGCTCACTGGCAAAGATAAGGGATGAGATATCATTTGGTCTGTATGTTTCATCACCATAACTGCTTATGGTCTCAAATTGCCCATGAATCAACCTGTAAGTGCCTTCAAATAGGAGAGCAGTTGCTAGCCAGCACTTGACTCCACTATTGCAAATAGTTCACTTCCTCAGTATCATCCAGTCTCCTCTTACAGTCCACCACTGAATCTCTGCCCAATGGGCTGGCCTCCTGCTTTTAGAAAGATCCTTTCCAAGCACCCTTAGGATACGGCTGCCTCCTTAAGCACTGTGTTCAGGTGGCAGTAGCCTGCCCTCCGTGAGTCCTCCTGGCCTGCCACCCCCTGCACTGTTTGCCCTGTGTGCCCCAACCAAGCCCCACCTTGTGATGGTTCTTAATCTGGACTTTGCTCCTGTTGTCTCACTGGCATGGAAAAGTCCTGTAGCCCAGAGCTGCCCAGTAGACATATACTCTAAGCCACCTATGTATTTTTTAGTATATTTTTATTGATTTCAGTGAGAAAGGGAGAGGGAGAGAGAGAGAGAAACATCAATGATGAGAGAGAATCATTGATCAGCTGCCTCCTGCACGCCCCACACTGGAGATCAAGCCTGCAACCCAGGCATGTGCCCTGACTGGTAATCAAACCATGCCCTCCTGGTTCATAGGTTGACGCTCAACCACTGAGCCAAGCCAGCTGGGCCACCTATGTATTTTTAAACTTTCTCATTACTGCATGAAAAAGAAAAGTAAGAAGCAGGTGCAATTGATGTTCACATTATATATCATTTAACCTGGCATGTTCAAAATACTATCTCAATATGTAGCCAATATAAAAATTAATGAAATAGTTTACATTCCCTTTCTCATACTGAGTCTTCAAAATCCAGTGTGTATAAAGATAACTTTTTTAAAAAATCCAGTGTGAATTTTACATTTACAGCACATCTTGGTTTGGATTAGACACATTTCAAGTGCTCACATGTGGCTGGTGGCTATAGGCTGCCCTACTGGACAGTGCAGTTCTAGCCCCACCCCACCCTCTTCACCAGGCTTATCCCAACTCATCTTGTAAGACTCAGATCCAGGCATTGCCTTTAGGAAAACATCGCTGACATGAGCTCCAACACACCCATTGTTCCATGGTTCTCGACCTTAGCTACACATGAGAATCATCCGGGATGTGTTTTTAAATTCCAAGATCAGGCCTCTGCAGATCAGTTTGATCAGAATGTTATTGGGACCCAGGCTCTAGTTTGGGGGGTTATTTAACTCCCTCAAGTGATTCCATTGTGCAGCCATGGCTAGGAACCACTCTAGACTGAGTCACTCAATTACACAGCAAAGTATATATTAGCTGAGCAATTCTGGGTGGAATGGAGGGTTGATGAGGAGACAGGAAGTACATAAATACATCATATGCAAAATGGTTTTCTATAGCAGCGATTTTCAACCCTTTTCATCTCATGGTACATATAAACTAATTACTAAAATTTGACAGCACAACAAAATATATATATATTTTTTGTCAATCTGACAAAAAAAATAGGTATAATTTTTATTCATTCACACCAGATGGCTATTGTTATGTTGGCTGTTGTCATTTTTTTATTTGACAATCTAAGGGAAAAGGTGTCAGTGCCCCTGGCTAAATAGTCAGGTATTGCATGTTTAAAAAAAATTCTTGTGGCACACCAGTTGAAAATCTCTGTTCTATAGTATAAGGAAAAATAAATCAGAGAAAACACAAAGACTGACTGAGGTGGGGGGATGAAGAGAGACTGCCTTATATAGGGTGGCCAGGGAACACCGGGGCTGCTGAGACAGTGATGAAACTAGTACGAATGGAGCCCAGCTGAATGGAAATGGTACATGAGGCACATCTGTGTGTATTTGCTGTAATAAGGCTGTGGAACAAATAGCCCCCAAATCTCAGGGCTTTATACAGCAGGCATTTTTGTTGTCTGTAGGTCAGCTGGGTCCCACAGGGCCCTGCAGGGCTTGGTGACAGTAAGGGCTGAGCCCAGGCTGCAGGTTGGGTTCAGCTTCGCTCCTCCTGTCTCCTTATTCTGGGACCAGCAATTGCCTCCTTACATATTCTCCCCACGATAATGGCAGAAGTACAAGAGGGGTGACAGGAAACAGTTAAGGCATCTGAAGACCTATGCTTGTGACTGACCCACTGTCACTTCTACACACAGTCCATTGGCCAAGGCAAGTCAATGACCAAGACCAGCAGCCCTGGGGTGGGGAAGGTCCTGGACCCATGGAGGCTGTGCCAGGGCAAGGAGGGGAGGAAAAGGTGAGAGTCTGTAATCAACCCCATGTACATCTACAGATAATTAGCTGATCAACTTTTGCTTAGAAGCTTTGAAATGTCTTTTAAAAAAATAAGTCCTAAAGTGTCTCTTGACCCCATGCTCTCAAGTGCTTCTCCATTGTGCTCTCAGCGACCCTGCACGCTTCTCAATCATAGCGGGCACCACATCGTACTCCCGGGCTCTCCATGCAGCTCCCTTTACTAGTAGATCTCAGAGTCCCACATCATCCGGTTCTGGATTTTTCATCACCTACTCATTGCCTGAAACATCCTGAAGCTGCTGCCCCTTTACACTGTCAGCCATAGGAGGACTCTGTGCTCTGCCCTCTGTGATAATAGGCACTACCCTCAGAATCATACATGTTCAATGTTATTATGCCCTCTAGCCTAGAAGCCCATGAGGACAGTAACTAGGCCCACTTTGGTCATGGGTGAATCTCCAGGGCCCAGCTCAGTGACGGGAGCATCATGGGTTCCTAATGTGTTTGTTCAGTTGATTGAGATGATCATAAAATGAACAGCAATGTGAAAGCCATAGAGAGCGTCTCATATGAAACCAGGACATCCCGAGGTTACTCAGTTTCCTCTCCTGTAAAGTAAGGTTTATAATAAGAAATGACTTCCTGGGGGTGGTGTAAGGATTAAAGAGATAATTGATGTAAAAGCCTTAAAATACATGTGTATCACAAAAACTTGATAAATGAATAGGTAATTGCGAAATGGGAATATAGAAAACCAAATGAAGTGAAATATAATAGAAGGAATTTTATGAGGCTCATTCTACATTTCATTTTTCCCCTCGCAATAACTAGAGAGCTAGTCTTAGTGTCCTAGACCAGTCGTCGGCAAACTCATCAGAGCCAAGTATCAACAGTACAACGATTGAAATTTCTTTTGAGAGCCAAATTTTTTAAACTTCTATTTCTTCTAACACCACTTCTTCAAAATAGACTCGCCCAGGCCATGGTATTTTGTGCAAGAGCCACACTCAAGGGGCCAAAGATCCGCATGTGGCTCTCGAGCCGCAGTTTGCCGACCACGGTCCTAGACTATTAGCTACTTATAGAGAAGAGAATGTGTCAGAAGATGTGTCCC
Source organism: Cnephaeus nilssonii (assembly GCF_951640355.1). Classification (NCBI taxonomy): domain Eukaryota; kingdom Metazoa; phylum Chordata; class Mammalia; order Chiroptera; family Vespertilionidae; genus Cnephaeus; species Cnephaeus nilssonii. The sequence goes on along the minus strand of NC_137088.1, from coordinate 17,810,736 downwards.
TCTAATTTCAACGAGTGGTCATAGAAATGCTGGGGTGAGCACTGAACCTGGGAAAGTCCTAAGGAAAAACAAAGCCGGCATTTCCTATGACACTCTGTGTTATAACCCCCTCTGGATGATTTTGCCCCAAACTCCAGGAAATTATATTACACATCCTGTGTCAATGATACGTTAAAAAATAAAGGAAGAGGGATTAGGCCAGTCTTTGAGTTGAAGAGGGAAGATAAGAAGGTCAGGTATCCCAGGGGGCAAGACAGGAAGTAGAGGTTAAGAGATGAGTCAAGATAAGAATGCAGAATGGAAATAACCTGGACGTAAGCCTCCTCAGAAATACTTCAAAATGTTGGAAAGGTCACTAGACTTACTGCAGAACATGGGAGATTGGGGGTCAAATCATTTTATTTGGATATTGGGGGGAAATAGCAGTGATCCCAGCAAATCAGAAGACTTGGAGACATAGCCGTTGCATCAATATTTATTGAGTTATTCAGATTAGGGTGCAGGTACCTCAATCTTTGAAAAGTTTACGAGTTTTATTTTGCTGTTACCTATTGTTCTTCCATCCAAGTACTAACCAGGCCCGACCCTGCTTAGCTTCCGAGATCAGATGAGATCGGGCGCGTTCAGGGTGGTATGGCCGTAGACTATTGTTCTTAACTTACTGAAAAATGACTCACTTTAACATTCTTTGCTCCTTGCTTTCTTTCCTGCTCGGATGACAAACCAAGGACTTGTACAAAGCCAGAATCCTAGTGGTGCGGCTTCTCTCTGCGCTCTACCCCACCCTGGGTCTCAGCATCAGATCGGTGTTTAAGGGAGAGAAAAAATCGGGGTCACAGAGAGAAGGACGATCACTTACCAGCTTAAGGACAAACTTGTTTACTCTTAAATATGTATTTTTTCAGAGTCAGCAAAAGCTAGAGGCATCCTGCCTATGGACCTGCATTTGCATTTATAGTATAAATAAGAAAAATGAATTTTAGCTAGAGCATGTCCTTAAAGAGATTATAAATTCACTCTCTTGACTGGTGTGCTGGGCAGTACTTTGATTGGTATATGAGGATGTGTGTTGCACTTGAAAGTTAAGGGAAGCGAGAAATTTGGGAAAGGAGCCAGGGGGGGACATATTACCATGAAAACAATTTAGTCACGGAGAGCCATCTCTGCTATTGAAAAGAGCTTATACCTGGCTAACTTTGTAGACATTTACTCCGCAATGAAGCTTGGCTTATGGTGGGTTAATAATTAGATACTCTTTGTGTATAGTTCAAGTGAAGGCCACTAGCTATGACTTCACTTTGGCTGGGGTTTCCCTGTAATCCATTTAGCAAATTAAAGAGATTACTTTGATTGGTGCCATTATCTCCTATTCTCTTGCGGGTGAACCACTTAACCTGTGCTTAATTGAAAGAGATAGAGAGGGTACAGTAACAAATACAATCAAAAGGAAGGGGCAATAGGATCTGTAGGCCAAACAAATGATCGGCACTGGGCTAACAATAGCAGATTAGAGGTGAGATCAATTAATTAGAAGCTATTGTAGGCGTTGGGTGATTGCCAAGGTTTCTAATAGCCTAAGCCATCATGCCAGCTCTGTTTAGGAGGATTTTAATGACTGGGAGTTGATGTGGTTATTTCAATAATTACTTACTTTTATAATTACTTCATTAGAATACTAAATGTATTACTTCAGCGAGGAAGATCTTTATCCACCCCAACACACACACACACACACACACACACACACACACCGCCATATTGGAGGCTACATCTTCCCATTGAAGTCTTCTCTTTGGAAGAGGCAGTGGTTTGGATACAACTATGCTTGTGTTGTGTTAATAATTATATGTCACGTTCCTGTTTTGTAAGGCCTGGGCTAGCCATTTGGAGTACAGAGAAAAATGAGGCACTGTGTTTGGAGTGGGTGCAAACACACAAGCATAATTTCAATGCAATTTGATAAAGGCTAGGACAAAATTGTGCAAAGGGTGTGCGTCAATGGCAGTTTAGTAGAGAAGAGATCCTTCCAGTTGTTTCAAGCAGAAGGGTATTTAACATAGGGAATTAGTTCTCAGATTTGGAATTTGGGTACCTGACTGACTTCATCTTCTCCTTCCTCTCTTGCCTTGTCCTGCTTCAACTGCATTGGACGCCTCAATGTTCCTTCAATTCCCCAGTCACACTCCCACTGACTCTTCCCTTTGTTTGGAATGTTCTTCCCTCAGAGACCATGGCCAACTCCCCGCTTCCTTCAAACCTTTCCTCACATGTCACCTTTTCAGCAAGGGTTACCCCAGCTGCCTTCTTTGAAATTGCTACTCACTTTCACTTTCAGTACTTCTGATTTCTCTTACACCATTTTATTGTTTTGTTTTTCACAACACTTAATTTTTAAAATACAAAATATTTACTAAATATGTTTATTCCTACATACATAGTAGAATGCAAGTTCTACAGACAGGTTCTGTGTCTCTTATTTATTTAATGATGAGCCCAAGGGCCCAAATCCATGCCTGGAGTATAGATGGTGTCAGATAAATATTTGCGGAGTGAATTAGTTGTTTATAGCATCACTGGAAGAGCTGGTGGAGAGGAAGCCAGGACGCTGCCACTAGAATAATGGGTTCAAAGTCACAGCATCAGGAAGCTGTGCCCACGTCCTGCCAGTGCACCTCTGGGACAGCTCGCCACTGCAGCCACTCATGTCTTTAGGACCCTCCTCATCGATCTTGTTGGCCAAAGGACGATGGCTTCTGCTTCACTTCCCCTGTCCGAACCTCAAGGAAGACAAGCTAACAAACGCAGTATTTATGTTTTCAACTTGTCGAAATAGAATGAGGTACAATGAGGTCTGAGGAAGCCAATCCCACCATTTGCATAGGACCTTATGGGCATGTGAAAGAGGGCCACTGCGCCCCCTTTTGGATGGGCAAGCTGAGGCTCGGGGTTTCATAACGTTGCACAAGTCAAGTCTCGCAACAAGTCATTCGCTGAGTCAGGCTGACCCTCCGGTCTCTGCATTCACTGTGTTTCCCTCCACATCATCTCCTTTGGCTGCTCAAAGCATAATAAGGCCGCCATCAAGAGTATGAGTCCCCAGGAAGGCTTTGCCCTCTGCTAGAATTATGCCAGTGACCCCTAACCTTTGCCAATGTGGACCAGACCAGAAAGCAGAGCTGGCCTTGTGGAAACCAATCTGAACCTTGAGCATAGCAACTGGGAGCGTGACCTTTTCCATGGCAGGTTCCTTGCTGTTACACCCAGTCTTCTCAGGTCAAAGAACATTCAATGACCTCGCTCTCTATTTTGGGCCTGACCCCAAGTAGCAATGCTTCGGTTCCTCTGTATCTCAGCCCTGGTGTCACATCAGTCTGACAGGAGGCCACATAATTGCTGAAATTAACGCATAATACCTGACACCTCCGAGGTGTCTCCCAGAGTCTGTGAATATTTATGTAATGGAAATGGAGAGAGTATGACCTTGCTGGGTCAAACTGACTGTTTCTCTCCCTGACACACCCTGTGAAGAAACAGAAATTTTAAGCTGTGAATCAATAAGGTCCTCTGCTGTGGGGCTGCTGTACTGAGCAGGATTGTTCCATTATTAAGAGAATTCACAAGCATCTCTGAGGGGCCCATTTGTGGCTGGCACTGGGTTAGGGCCCAGTGAAACACGATTAGGGGTAGGGCCGCTAAGAAATTCCACCCTGGGCATTTGTAGGAGTGGGGCAGGCAGCCTTCTAAAATGACGCCCAGTAATCCCCACCTCTTGCCATCCCCTCCCTTTTTGTGTGCAGAGTGGACCTACTGACTTTCTAATCAAGAGCTTATGGCAAAAGTGATGGGGTCATTTCCAAGATTAGGTCATAAAAGACTGACTTCTGTCCTGCTGATGCGATGCTCTCTCTCTCTGGATCCCCCCTCCCCTTATCATTATGTTTGCTTTGATGAAGCAAGCTACCATGTTGGAGAGGTATACATGGCAATCAGACTTCAGCCAATATCCATTGTGGAACTAAGGCTCTCAGTCTAAAACTCCTGAGGAACTGAATCCTGCAAAGATACACATGAACTTGAAAGTTGATCCTTTCCTGATCAGGCCTTAAGATGACTACAACCCAAACAACACCTCGATTGCAGCCAGTAAGAACACCTAGCTAAGTCATACCCAGATTACTGATCAAAAGAAACTGAGAGATCATAAATGTTAAGCCACTAAGCTGTGAGTAATTCTTTATTCAGCAATAGTAAATATAATGAAGGAGGCAGCATTCTAATATGTGGGTACTCAGTGCTTCATAAATTCCTATAAGATGAAAACTAGAAGAGGGTCTCAAGATACTTAGTAAAACCATTTGGATGTGCATTCGGGAATATTAATATTCAGAATTAATAAATCAAAATCTTGACTCATGTTTGAATAGTAGTTACATTTACCAAGTGTCATGAGAGTAACTCTGTGAGATAAGTGCCCCAATATTTGTTCATATGTTTATTCGCTTATTTACTCATTGATTTACTTGTGCATCTCCAGGTAATGTGGAGCCCTTATGGAGCTTATAGTTTTACAGGTGGGAGCAGCATTGCCTCAATGATCACAGTGAATACATAATTAAAACCTGAGATGAATTTTACAAAGTATATGAATAGCCTCCCTGAGTTTGTTTCCATGTGTTAGGTAGAACTGCTGTCGCCTGGGCTTGGTGGAATGGCCTTAAGTAGTAGGGTGTCTTGTAGGGCCCAGTGGCACAGCCTCCCCATTCACCTGAACTAGGCACTCCAGGTACACCCTCCTGTTGTAGCTGAACCTTGATTGCTGTTGGTGTGTTAGTGCAAGAGATTTACCCCCAGGCCAATCAGCTGCAAGGACTGACTGCAACCACTATGGAGGACCAGCTGTGTAGGAGCCCACCTCTTGGAGTAGAACTTACTTCAGGGGGACTCTGGTGCCCACTGAGTCAGCCCCGTAAGTGTTTTGCTTGTGGAGGTGGTTGAATGGTGCTTCAATGTGATCTGAAGCTGTCCACCAGGTGTGCTAGCTCTGGGACCTCCCAGGAGGTACAGGCCTGGCCAAGGTCAGCCATTGTCTGTGTTCTGCCTGGGCCATCTGGCATGAGCTACAAAGCAATCTGCAGATGGCTGCTACTTATGCTGGGTTTAGAGGTGCCCAGGAGAGGCCACACTGTGAACCAAGCTGGCTGCTGCTAGTGCTGGTCCTGGAACCACCTAGCAAGAGGTGGGGCACACTAAGGTCAGATCCTGCTTGTTTGAAAGATTTTAGGGAAGTCTGAAGCATGAACCAAGACAGGCTGTTTGTATGGAAAAGCCACTGGAAAACAGCTTGGGTGGGCCCTCATGTTGGGTGGGGAGGGTCTCAGGGAATCATCAGGGCTGGGAAAACAGTGACAGCCAGGTTGATGGAGACTCAGATATGGCACTAGCCTGCTGGCTCTGTGGGGGCAGGGCCCAGAAAAGGAACAATGGCCTCTGCCAGCACTTCTGTCTAGGAGAAAACTACCCCTCCAGCTCTTGCCCTGATGCCACACAATTCAGTTTCTCCCCATATGTCCTTGGTGCCTTTCAGCTCCTGCCACAGCGCTGGAGCTCAGAGTGAGTGAGTCCAAGTAAGCCCAGGTGCAGGCCCTTTAAGAGGAATGCCTGGGACTTCAGCAGCCCTCCATTTGACTAGTCCATAATCCCTGCTGTGGGGTTTTTTGTTTTCTTTCATTTTCAAATTATAAGAGAAAGTTTATTTAAAAAGTTACAGAAGTAATAGAAGTGAGCCAGCTGGGCTGTGTAGGCTCAGGAAGCAAAAGAAGGGCCCTTGAAGCTTAGGAGAAGGAAAGGCAAAGGTAATGTGCCTGGAGGGGAAGAAGAGGATGAGAAAGAAGCAGGTGTGTTCCCACTGAGTTTTACAGCCAGAAGTTGGGGAGACTTCTCTTCCTGTCACTGGAACCCTAGGTTGGGGGGCCTGGTGCGGGGCTGGAACTCCTCCCTCCTGGGGCGGTACCTCTGCAGCTGAGATATCTCTCCCAATTTTTATCTGCCGCATATGGGTGTGGGACCAGCTCATTCTGTGTCTCTGCCCCTCCTACCAGTCTCTTTATATCCTTAGTTGTAGGACTTCGGTTCAGGTAGACTTCAGGTGGTTCTGAATGATGGTTGTTCTGGAGTTTAGTTGTAATTCTGATCTGATTGTGGGAGGGTGCGAGTACTGCATTTACCTACACCACCATCTTGACCAGAGCCCTTAATTATTTTTCTCTCCGATATTTTTGTTCCCCCAAATTGGCTTAATCTTTACCCATGTGTAGCTGGCCATTTGAACATTTTAATAATACCTAATAACTGACATCGTTCTTTCTCGTGTTCACAATAGCCCTACAAGGTGAGTATTTTCATATTTCACAGAGGAGCAAATCAAGACTCAAAGAGGTTAGTCCCCTACAGTGAGTGGCACCTGTGCTAATTCTCTTTCAATACTTCTCTTTAAATACACCTATGTTGTTACATAAATATATGTTTTTTACAAGAAACTTTATATATCATGGCCATAAATGAAAATATCCCTATCACTTATGAGACTAGAGATATGGTCAAGATTCATTGCAACTATAAAGACGTTCTCTGGACTATAACTAGATGCAATTCAAAAAGCAATGTGTTTGTCACTGTGTGATTCAGTTTTGTCGTTTGTGTTTGTGTACCACATAAATTAATTCAAATCCTATCAGTGATGCAGGTTTTGCATCTTGTCGGGGGAATGCATTGATGATATTCCCATCAGCCTGAACAAAGTTAACCACCCCTGGTGCTCTTGTATAGATTCTGGTGTTCTCTTCTGTCTACAGACAATGATTATACCACTCTTTCTCCATTTCTGACTTGGCGTTGTTTTTCCCATGTACTCTTTATTCCAAGCCACATTTCCCCCCTATGTTTCTCCTTATAAGAAAGAGAAAGAAGCTAAATTTTTGGAATAAGCAATTTCTCTACAGAGAGTCCCAAGGCTGCACTCATATCAAAGCTAAATAAGCTCTCATTCTAAGGGATGTTGGTCCCGCCGGCCAGAACTGAGGTCATTAGCAGGGCAGAAGGAGGAAGTGTGGATAGTAAATGCTTCCATCCATCCTGGTCCACACACAGATAGACACCCTCAGCCTCCCTTATTGGGCCAGCAGACTTCCCCAGCATCAAGAGTCACCTCGCAAATTCCAGCCCCTCCTGTATGAGTTGAAAATTTTTAAAGAACTTCTCCTTTGTCAACGGATGAAATGCATGGCAAAACCTTTTGTAAATTGCAAAATATTCTCTGTAAATATAATATCTTACGTATTTCATATTTTTTGTTATTTCGTTTCTTTTGAAAACTAAATCCAGGAAGGATGCAAATAGGCATCTTGAGAAATAATTGTAGCTTGTGATAGAAACATTTGTCTTCCATTCGTTGTTAGCCATATTCATTAGAGTCTGATAAAAGCAGATGTGCATGTAGGGTTACAAATGGAGACATTCACAAAGCAGGGAGGGGAAAGAAATTTTTCACCATTAACTTTTTAAAAAGAAAATGTATACTTAATAAAAATCGAATATTCTGTGCATTCATACAGTTAAAAATATTACATTTAGTATTAAAAGCAAGTGGCCACAATGGCAACACATTGTCAAAGAAATTTAAGCTGCAAATACTATAAAGCATTTACAGGAAATGGTCCACCGTGGTTTACAGGCAATACTGCATTTAGCAATCAATTCCGTTTGTGCTGTAGTCCAGGCTTGGGGAGGAAGGAGGGAAATGGCTAAGATGCCCGGGAATATAAAGAATAAATAAACACGGAGCCACAAAATAAATGATGTAGAGAGAGACTTTGGAACTGAGTTCCAAAGCAGACTATAAAGCAGTTGATCACTTCTTCCCCTCCTAATCATGCCAGGCTGGTTGTGGGAGTTACTGCAAGACTTGGAGCTAATTGAGGCAGAGAGGATACAGACAATGTGCTATTTTCTTTGGTCCAAATCTTTGGTGCAGAATAGTATTTTTGCTGCCCCTTGAAATCAAATGCCAGCTGTGTGTTCATTCAAATAACCCATGAGCACAGGACAGGATTCGGGCCAATTTGCATGTATGAGGGACTCTACCCCAGGTGGTATCCATTTGGTGAATGATTACCTGGCCACAGACTGTGTTTCTCCACTGGAAATGCTTCCATTCTTGATCACCAGCAGAACTCCTTACAACAGAAACAATGAAAAAGGAGAGCCAAGCGAAATCATCCCAGAGCCGCCATCTTCCAAGAGAATGTGTCCTCCTTTGGAACTGTCCTCCTCTCTTCCTTTTTTCCTCATCTCTTAATGATTGAAATTTCTGTTTTTAACTCACCCTGCAGAAACTTGAGACACTGATATAACCCACCTGCCCCCTTTTCCATAACCCTCCTTTGTGTGCAAGTTCCCATCCATTGGCCATTTTCCAACAGTCCAAGGATCAAAACCCTCCATTATTCTTCACCCCTCCTCCTTCACCTATATTTGGAGGCCTAAAATTTTGGCATAATAATCCCTTGAGCCAAAGATGATATTAAGTCACTTATACTGTTGCACCGTTGAGGCACGGCTTTATGGTGTCAAGGTGCACACCATCGCCTGGAGCAGCAAAGAAACCTTTTCAGATGTGCAACGTGGAAGGTTAGAGCTCATGTTGAGCCAAAGGAAGTTGAATTCAAATATCAGCTCTGTCTCCCATATGCTGTGGTACCCTGAGCAGGTTCCCTAGTGTGTCTGACCCTATTTCCTCCTTTGCCAAAATGATAAATCAGACATCTCTCTTAGGGATGCTGTGAGGTTGACATGAGAGACGTGTGTAAAACACTGAGCTTGATAGTGGACACTTAGCCAATGCTCCATGAAAATAGCTTTATGGACCACACGCTATCAAAGAGACAGAGTATCCATATTCCCCATTACTACCAACCATCTCTCAAGCACAAGTTACTTTTCCAAAGACCCAGGCTTGTCCACAGATATCTTTATTGTGTGTTGTGTATGAAGTCTGACAAAAACTGAACTGTAGGGAGGTTTAGATCAACAGAATGGCATGTGATCATTTACTAAACTTTGACCAAAAAAAAAAAAGAAAAAAGGATTCTGCTCTCCATAACTCCCAACCACTTGAGATAATTTCACTTGACTTCATTAAGCTTGAAGAATTGCACTTTCCCTTCACCCCTTTCTTCCTCATACTTACTTAGCCTTTACAACTCAAAAGATAATTGCTCTATTAACAAATGTTTATAGCATAATAAAAGAGTGGGAGGGAGGGAAAAGATTTTTTTTTTTCCTGTCTGGACCATTCCCTTCAGTTTCTTGGAAGTACTAGAGAGAAATGGAATAAGCCATAAATTATTTTTGGAATTAAACCAAAAGGTTCATTTTTCAGCCACTAGCAAACAGTTCTTAGCCAAAAGACTCCAAGACCTTGTGGGGAATGAGGCTACCAGGAATTTCTAGTGGCTGAACGGATGTCACCACAACTCGGAGTGTGAAGAAATCCTGGCTTTACTGGAAATTAGGAAAAGGCTCTGGCAGGTACTGGTAGGGGCTGTGGAAACCCCCCTTTGGAGCTTGGAGTTGGGGATTTAGAAGAGCCTTCTGGAGAATTTTCCCTTCTTTGGGCTGATGAAGTGTTGCCCTATTTCAATAGAAATCTCTCATAACTATGTGTTATGGACTGAGTTGTCTCCCTAGAACTCATCTGTTGAATTCCTATCCCCCAGGACCTAAGAATGTGACTGTATAAAGAGATAATTAAGGTTAAATAAAATTATTAGGATGGGTCCTTATCCATTGTAACTGGTATCCTGGCGAGAAGAGATTAAGACATAGATACACAGAACAGGCCATGTGAAGACACCCAAAGAAGAGAGAGGTCTTTGAAGAACTAATCCTACCAATACTTGATCTCTGACTTCTAGCTGCCAGACTGTATTTAAACCATCCCATCAATGGTATTTTGTTTTGGCAGCCCAGGCAAATTGATACACACTGTGTGGTAAGGGACTCCCGCAACACATTCAAGAGGCTTTGGAAGGAGCATCCCTGACACTAGGAAGCTCCAACAGGGTGCACGGTAACAAGGTTCAGGAGTCAGGAGTGACCCTACTCCTGCAGTTCACCTCCTTGAAGAGACTGTGCTTTATTGGTTGATAACCCGCCTCTGGCTTTCTTGACCTCTTTCTAGGACATTGTTCCCTTTCTAAGGGCCTTTGACAGTGAAGAATGCACTCAGCTTTCTGCTCACTCCTCTGCTTCTTCCCTTTGCCTTCCCCCTGCCCCCTTTCCCCCAGAGCATCAGCTTTGGTTTGTGTTTGACCTGGTGGTAATGTTTTCTTTGAGAATTATATGTAAAATTACCCCATCATCAATGTCTTAGCCCTCTCCTCACCTCTGACCCTGGAATTCTGTATGGCTTGCTCGTGAGGTAGGGAGGGGGATGTGGCAAGTGTTGTTAAAGGGTGAGTTTCTGATACACCACAGATCACCTATGTCACCTTGGGCACATTCCCTCCTTTCTGTAAGATCTCATTTTTAACTTCTGCAAAATAGAGGGTCGGGGAAAAATTGTCTTTAAGATCCCTCCAGCTCTAACATGCAAGGATTCTAACCCATCTACTCAACAAAAAATACGGACACATACATCTCTCCCCTCGGGTCATGAAGGCACAGCCCCATGCTTGAAGATCACTTTGAATTCAAACGCTCTGTAGTCTGTAAAATTATTTAAGCAAAAGGCTGCACTTGCAGAAACCAGTCATTAATGGTCCCAAATAGAACAATTAACTTTTCTTTGTACTCATGTTTGTAAGGACTGTAAAAAATGCTTGCCCTTAGTCTTGTATATAATAAGTCATCATTTAAGAGAGATGTGTGAAAATGCTTGAGCCAGATGTTTGATTTTTTTTTTAAACACACACAGCTTGTTTGCACACCACCTTTTGCAGTTTGGCCTCTGAGGATAACTAAGAAAAACCTCTGAGATTGTTAGAGGGGAGCTTCACCTGCCAGTCTGGGCTGCAGGATCTCTATAGCAACCAAACATAAATCAAGGAAATGGCCCCTTTTGTAAGTTGGTTAATAGGCACAACATGCTTCTTTAGAAAATCCAACCATTCTTTCAATAGACTTTGATTGAAAGTCAGCCTTTTCTTCAGACACATTCACATTCACATCTAGTAGCAGCTTGTATGGCTGTCCACGGGCTAATTTATTACCCTTTAAAGATCTAGCAAAGAAAAAATGGCTCTCAGAACAATGTTTACATTCAGAGGCATAAGCACAGAGCCACAAAAGAGCATCCTTTTGTTCAGAACTTGGAATATTAATCTTTAACTTGGGACTTTAACTCTCCCCCCCCCACACACACACACACACACACACTTTCTGGGGTTTGACAGAACCTCTCCTCTCAATAAAATTTTTACCGATTTAATAGGACTCTGTTTTTAATACGTGGGAAGTGGGGGGAAGCCTTCCTCCCATTGTTTTGCCAACCCTGATAGAGATGAATTGTTTCTCGGCCTCCCCACCCTTTGCTAGGCTGTTTCAGGGATTGCTGCTGAGGGAAGTTGGCTCTCTGGTCCCCAAGAGGGGAATTGGGCTAATTAACAAAAAAGACAAGGGATGCTCCTCACTCCTCTTAGGAAGCAAGAGAAGGGCCGTCAGATGGTATGTAGGCCCCCTCACACCCCCATCCCACCACAATGTAATTTGGAAATGGATCCAAGAAATGCCCTGTGCGTGGCCTGTCCTCCCCATGTCCTAGAGGACAAATACAGAGAGGGACACACACTGAGGGCTCCCTTTCATGTGAGCAGGGTCACAGCGCTAAGTAAGTGGCGTGCTTTCTCTCGAGGGTGGGGGGGCCAAAGGCTGGGCCCTGTCTTCTCTGAGGCAGAGGGAGGAGAGGGGGAAAAGCCTACAGAAACAAACCTTTGTAGTTTTTTTCTAAAGCAGATTATGAGATGAAAAAGTCCTTCTGAAACAAGAGGGAGCTTGCATTGCTCTGTGTAGCTTCATATCACAGATGCAGTTGGGCTAGAAAAGATTTATATTAATGCCTCCCTCTTTAGCGCTCTTAAATCCTCAGAAACCAGCCCTCAGAAATCAGACTCTTCAGGAGTTCCCTTCCCTTTGATATGGTCAGCTGTCCCCACTGGCAAGAGGGGAAGAGGCCTGGTTTCAAAGTGTGCGTGTGTGAACATGCCCTCTATTTTCATCGGAGCCTGCGTTATCAGAGAAAGTTGTCTCATGCTGTTCAGGGTGGATCACTCAGAAATAGCTTTGGCCTTATTAGCCCTACCCTGGAGAGACCTTTGGGGTCTGTGAAACTGAAGAGTCCCCCAAAAATGTAAGCAAAGTAAGTACAGTGTGTTAGAGATCCTCTCAAGAGCAGAAAACAATCCTAGACCGTCAGTAAAGGGGATTGGGTTTTGTTTTCTGTGGCCACGGCCACGTGGAGCCCAAAGGTTAGTTGTGCTAGTGACTTACAGCCTGACTGTGTGGTCACACTACCAGATCACTCACTTTGCGGGTAATTTTCCACCACATGCCTGTATCCATGTTCTGACGTACGGGGCACCAGTCAAAACTGTGGGCAAAGGCACTGAATTGTCAACCTTCAAATCCCAGCTCTGTCACTTACTGATTCGGTCACTTCCAGAAAGTGACTTCACCTCCCTGTGCTCAGATTCCTCATTTGTAAGATAAAGTTTTAATAGTACCTACCTAACAGAGCTGCTAAGAGAATTCATTGGGTTATAATAGACCACGTAGCCTGGCCCATCATAAGCCCTCAACTTAGGATGGTTAGTTCCTATGAATATTGTTAATGTTTTTGTTATAGTCAATGCTGTTGTGTTGTTAATATTGTTCCCTACAGGAAGAACGCAAATGACATTGCAACACACAGCACAACATTTTCCAAGTCCGGGTGACATTTTGCAGAACACTGGACCAAAAAAACAAAGTAATTTCCCAAGGCTGGGGTTACTCGTTTTAAAAATAAATCCAGAGATAGGAATCAGCTGTGTCTATGGCAATAGCTCATCCAGTTTGCCTAAAACCACCACGACCTGGTATCTCTACCCCCTCCTACAATCCTGTGTAGGATTGGCTCCGTGTGTGTGTGGCTCCGTGTGTGTGTGTGTGTGTGTGTGTGTGTGTGTGTGTGTGTGTGTTTGAGTGTGTGTGTGTGTGTGTGTGTGTGTGTGTGTGTGGTTGTGTGTGTCCGTATTTCCTGCCTCCTGTCTGTTCTCTGCCACCAAAATGAAGAGCCCGTTCTCCCCACCTGCCCTTGCTTTCACAGGGGCACCATCTAGTCGCATTTTTACAATTTAAGCAGAGAACACTGGGGCCCAATTTTGCACGTGGGAGCCAGGAGTAGCTCCTCAGGACTCATTCACCCTCACCCTGCTCATTTGTTTGAAGGGCTTTGTTCCTTTCAATAAGCCTAGTCAGCTTCAGCCCAAGTATCAAGGAGACAATGACTTCAGAGGAGGTAAGAAGAGACGCGCACCAAAGGAGTCACCGAGGAAAATGCAGCCTGTTTCCCAGGAAAGGACCCCACATCTGTAAGAATTCTGTGAACAAATCAGAACTTGCAGAAAAGATCAAAAGAATTTAAAAACTGAAGAAGACTAAGATTTTTTTAAAGACAATATATTGTGGTTATTTTGTTGTTAAGAATTACATTTTAAACATTGGGTACTCACTGAGGAGCAGCCTGTTCTAACTGGAAAGGTTTAGCTCTTAAAGAAAACCATTTGATCCCCAGGAACTTCAGGACTTACTATATGGCCTTAGACAAGTCCTGGTCTTGAATTCATCCCAGCTGTCCATCAGTCGGCATTTAGAAAGGAAAAATAAACACCATTTCAGCTATTTCTAGCTGAAGGAATTTAATATTGGGAATTGGTTGATGGAAGAGCTGAGAAAAGAACTTTGGATGTTGGGAAAACCCAGATGTTAGCTTCAACCGGAAGCTGCTCCCACCCCTGAGGCTGAAGGGATAGTAGGAAGAGATGATACTACCGGAGCCTCAGAGCTGGGCAGACGGTGGGCGCTAGAACCCCAGAGGAAACATAAGGGAAACCACCTAAGGCAGAAGGAGGAGGAAGTGATGGCCTGGCTTCTCCCCACTTCTGCCCCCTATTGGTGGGAACTTCCTGGAAACCAGTTGGCAATGTCTTAGTATTTTCCCAGTCTTTCTGCCTCCTGCTCCTGGATAAGTAAAAGGAAAGATCTCAAGCATTGCTGATTTGCTCTCAGATCCATTCCCTGCCTTTCCCCTGCTCAGCTCCTTATCACAGGATTCCACGACACATAAGTAGATAACAGGGGCCAGTTAACCCTTCACTCTTTGATCAGTCCTCTACCCTAACCTCATGGGATACCAGAAACTATTTCCATGTGTTTTCTGTAAAGATAGTCTTAATCTGTTCATTTTCCCAAAAGGACCATATATAACCCTAAGTGATAGACTTCTGTTACCATTTACCATGTAACTCTCTTATGCTAGAGAAACAACATGGTGTAGTGGTTAAGAACAAGATTGCTTAATTAAGCATTTGGGTTCGAATCTTGGCTATGTCCGCTGTGTGATGTTCAGCAGTTTAACTTCTCTATTCCTCAGCTTCCTCGTCTGTAATGTGGGATTAAGAATAGTCCCAAACTCATGGCATTTTTTAAATCTGCCTCATGGTGAGAGCTGAGTTCTAAGTTATTAACTCAACATTTTTTCAGGTTCCACCTGAAGTTCGGACATGTCAGTGTCCTGCTTTAAGCGCTGTGATAGAATGATGAAATGGGATTGTTTCTGCCTCGGATTTGACTAAGGTACCAGAATTCTAGGAATCAGATACCAGCCTAAGTGTGAGGCAGACATCACGCAGGAAGGGATGTGTGGAGAACAAGCTCCATGACCCTTCAACGCCGTCACCACCAGCAGCCACAGAAAAATTGAGAGGTAACCGGGGGGACAACATGATTATGTGGAGGATTCAGAAAAGGGGAGCTTCACCTCACACACTAAAGGTGTTTCTCAAAAGGTTGTCTTGTTCACTAACTCAGTTCATGTCCATGGATTTCTGTAGCAGGGAGCTAGGGTCCAGTGGAGTGGATTGCCCAAGAAAAATACATTCAAGGGTGCATAATCCAACATAATATAATAACCTCTAAGGACAGTCAGACACCAAGAGAGGCAAACCTGGAAAGAAGAAATTTAGAAAAGGATCAGAAGACAAACATGTCATTAAATTTTTCAAAAAAAAAAAGCAAAAAATATATTCTCTCACCCACAGTAGAAAATCTGAAGAGGTAGGCAGCATAGAGTATTCCAGAAAAGACTCTCTCTCCCAAAGAAGCTGGGAATCAGGGTTTTGCTGGAAGCTACTGCTTAAAGGAGCATTGAGATAGCCAGGTCATTGGACTAGGAGGGTGGATAGTAAATTTACCTTTTTGTAACTTGAAGACTTCAGGCAAATTATGTCCCTGGGTCTGTTGCATCACCTATAACATGTTGATTGCACTGTATCTATCTGTTGACACTGATGTGAGGTTAAAATGAGTTTGTATAGGAAAGTGTACAGCAGGGTATCTGGCAGGCAGTAAACATCAAAATTCTTAGTTCAATTATTTTAATTATTTGGTGGTAAAGGTCTGGTAAATTATTTGAGGATGAGTAGGATGGGGATGATCTGTATCACTGCGGGGGAAAGCACTCATCCCACCTGGGAGGTTCAAATTATTCCCTGTCCAAATTGGTTTTATTGTTTAATTCAATGGTTCTCAGGGACCCATGAACTGGTCTGTGTCATTATTACTGGTTATAATTTGGAAGTCCTGTTCCTCTTGCTTCCTTGCCTGAATCCGTAATACATTTAAGTGAAGCAGACGTCTCATTAGTATGCCATCCCCAGCAGTGCTTTACTTCCCAGTCCTCTGGAGACGATATTTTAGAGAGGCAAGGAGACATTTCTTCCAATATCCTGGGAGGTTTTTGAGGCTCATGGACCAAGTTGGCTCCTAGAGACTTTGAGTTTTGTATAGAGCTCTCATTTCCCGCGTGTCTGTGATCTAGATAAAAGTTAAATGGATAAAGACGCAGGCCCTTCAGCTGACCTCTGTGGACTTGTAAGAGTTCTACAGACACTGACCTTAGGATACCCACATGCCTCTGTGATGGGATACAAAATGGTCTGAATCTATGTAAGTGTACGTCTTCCTGAACAGAGCATCCATTGCTTTCTTCATATTCTCAAATGGTTAACAATGGCTTAGGACAATGAAGGGAAGTAAGGCCCAGAATTCCACCTGCAGAATAATCGGACCAAGAACTACAACATAGGCCATTGAAGAAAGAAAGGAGCTTATAATCAACTCATTTAAACCTGCAATCTCCCCCTCCCTTCCCCTGACATTACAGTTGAAAAAAACTGAGGCTCCAGAAGCTACGTTTCCTTTTGCAAACTTATAGTTTACTTTTAATTTTACTTTGGATTTAGACCGGCCAAAGGCTTTCCTGCCTTCTTTACCAAGATGTAATATAATATGAACTCATAAGAATCAGGGTTGGTTTGTTTTCTTGTCATCTGAAACAGCTTTTATCAGAAACCTAATTCACGAGAAGAAGATAATCATGCAGGAAAAAGCAGATCTTTGCGGTGTGTGTGTGCGTGTGTTTTTTCTCCTTTCCTTTCAGATATCAGAACTATTAAGGATTACATTTTTTCTTTTGTTTTCTTCCCTATTAAAAGCAAGAGTCGATTCAATATTTCCCCCTCATCCTTCTGTCTAGTCTCACGCATGGGATTAATTAGACAAGACGAATCACTGAAGGAACATTTATCTTTATCCAGGAGATTGTTTTCATAATTTTTTGATGTCGTCCTAGCATTTCCACTTTTTTTAGTGGCTTTTTGTAATGACGGATGGGTGCAACTGCTTTTAATGCCTGGTGAGGCAAGCATTCTCTTATGTGTGTGTATGTACATATGAGAAACATTAATTTTTAATTTACTCTGTTTACCTTGAGCCACTGCCAGTGGATGATTCAGATATTCCGCAGAAAGGGGCTTTTCTTTTGTATTATTGGACAAAGGACAGCTAAGCGTGTGTTCTTTCTTCAAAGAGGAGGTTCAGAGGCGGGGGGGTGGGGGGGCATAGTCTTTATTTGTGCAGCTTACAAAAGGACCGTTTTGACTATGTAAACACTCATATAATTTTATTAAGAGTTGCTACCAGATCTTTTCATCTAGTATAGGCTTAAAAATTGGGCTTAGATATAGTGATAAAGAACCAGCATGGGCTGTTCCCATGTTCCTTTAACTCAACAACTCATTGTGTGTCTGTGTCTCAGGAACGCGACTGGCGTAGTGGTGAGTTCAGGCTGGTCTCTGATTTCCAGTCCCAGGTGGGACACCGACATTAGGATGTCCCCAGTTTCATCACCTGTCTTGGGTTCAGGTGCACCAGGAGTCTGGATACATGGGGGCTGCTGATTCTAAGGAGGAGCAAAAGTTCCCATCTTCCCTGGGAGGGCTTGGGAATGAAAACTACAGAATTCCAAAGGCTTTCCAATAAATGCTTATACAACCTGATTCCGGGGGTTAGAGTCCTCTTCAACTCTCCCCAAATTGCCTAAGAACTGTGAGGGGTTTACTCAGACAAGAGGACTCAGTTCAGATTCCATAGGTCGGGAGACAACTGGAGAATCTAAACAAGTCACTATTGTTGCAGCTGGGCGGGGCCTTGCATTGATTACATTGATGTTCAGGGCACATCTGAGGGGACACTCTTACAAGCATAGATATCAAGGACTTGTGTAGTTATTAAAACAGTTTTCTGGCAGATGGCATTAAGGTGACTTGTTCTAAAAAAAATATCAATGTATTGGCTCAGTTTTAGGTAATATGAAAACAGTTATTATTAGTGCAGCTGTTATCTACACTAATAAAAGAGTAAGATGCAAATTGATAGTACCTTCGCGACACCCACCAGCCAATCAGGAGTGAGCATGCAAATTAACCCAACAAAGATGTTGGGCTAATTTGCATATGCAGGCGCCAAGCGGCTGGGGTGAGGCGGGATGCTTGCGTCGTCGCCATGGCGATGATGCAGGTGTTCCACACCGCCCCAGCCTCTCCAGGTCTCTGTGCAGCATGGGAAGGCAGAAAGGCAGCTCCCGGCCAGAGCAAAAAGGTGGCTCCAGCTAGTGCGAAGGCGGTGCCGGCAGCCAGGGGAAGGAAGGCCCATTCTTGCACGAATCTTCGTGCATCAGGCCTCTAGTTTTTATGATAAATAACAATTAGTGAGAATGAACCAGAGAATGGTGGTTAATTGCTTTTGGCCTCTCCCTTCAGGATAGGCTTCTTAACATAAATTTGGAAGGTCAGTCAGCTTTGATAGGAAAAAAGAAAGTTGTATCTTCATTATCAATCACTCCTAACTGAAATTTAGGATTATAAATGGAAGCAACCAAACACAATATTATTAGCATTATCTATGACTTTTTATATCACATTTAAATGGTTGCAATATCTCAAAATATTATTCATGCTCATCACAAAGTTATGCTGATTGTTAAAAGCTACCAGTAATATATTATCTAATGAGACAATAAAGCGGAACATATTACACATTTAAAAAGTACTTTAACTGTCTTTTCATAAAACCGGTATCCTTTGTAATCCTATGTATTTTATCTCATGAAACTTTATTCTGAAAGGGGCTTGATAGTCCTCATCAGCCTATTAAAGGGTCTTGGGCACACAAAGATAAACTAAGAGATTTTGATAAAGGAAGTTAAAGACTAGGAAATATTAATTCCTTTGTCTCTCCTTTTTGAGAATCATTTGCCCTCCACCTCCCTCCAGCTGACCATGGAAAAGTCATCATAATTGTATGAATCCACCTGAACAGTTTGCCTTTAAGTCTAATTGCCATTCAGTATAATTACAGCTACGCATGGCATTACATATATATCAAATTGATTTTTAGTTCATTTGATTCGATTTCAACACCAAACTGTTCATTTCAGCAGTCTTTATGGTTTCATAGTTTACGCCTTAGTAAGAAATGGTTGGACAGAAGACACATGAAATCACTTGAGAATCACGGCTCTACATTTAGCCTGTGCTTCCATTATGGCTGCTGCATTGTGTCTGATAAACACTCTCTTATATGACAAAAGATGACACTGTTTTCTACAAAATACCTTCGCATTATAATTTGTTCAGCACAAACACATGCTTCTCGATGTGGAAAAATTATTAAGATGCTGCAAAATGTGGCCCAACTTCTAGATTGTGCTTTGGCAAACATGTGCCGGAAATACTGTTTTTTCGCAGCACGTACAATATTCTCTGGTGCAAAACACGGTCTCTTAAGAGTTCCTCAACCCACGTGGACTCCTGGACAGACCATTAGCAAAGATGATCTAGTTTCTGAACCATTCATTCCAAATTCCGGAAGAGAGAATATGACTGTCCACGTCTGATGTGCTCCCGGGTCAATGCAGGAGGCCAAGGGGACAAGGTCTCACAGTACAAGAAATCCTGCAGGGACCCCAGCACGTGGGCAGTCCTCTGAGAATGGAGGGGGTCATAAAGGCTTAAAAAGGAGGGACCATAATGGTTATTCAGGAAAGACGGGACTATATGGATCCCTGCCTATGAAGGGTGACAGTATATCCCTTTGGTGGCCCAGCCTGATCCCGAGTCCTTAGCAGGAGGACCAGGATAGCAGACCTTTCCCTTTGCAGATATATATCCAGGGAACATAAGAGGGCCTTTTACGTAAGTGGCTCTGTGTTAGGCAAATTTTATGTACATTGTCCCATTTAATCCTCAGGTTTCCCCAGGCAACACCTGCCAATATTTGTCCGATGAAATTTCTGTTTTTAAAAACATATATTGGTATTGATTTAGAGAGGAAAGGAGAAAGAGAGAGAGAGAGAGAGAGAGAGAGAGAGAGAGAGAGAGAGAGAGAAATAGAAACATCAATGATGAGAATTATTGATCAGCTGCCTCCTGCACGCCCCACACTGGGGATGGAACCCGCAATCCGGGCATGTGCCCTGACTGGGAATCAAACTATCCTGGTTCAGAGGTTGATGCTCAACCACTGAACCAGGCTGGTAAGGCAGAATGTGGGGGTTTTTAAATATGTTTTTTAAAAATATATTTTTATTGCCAAAACCGGTTTGGCTCAGTGGATAGAGCGTCGGTCTGCGGACTGAAGGGTCCCAGGTTCGATTCCGGTCAAGGGCATGTACATTGGTTGCGGGCACATCCCCAGTGGGGGATGTGCAGGAGGCAGCTGGTCGATGTTTCTCTCTCATCGATGTTTCTAGCTTTCTATCCCTCTCCCTTCCTCTCTGTAAAAAAATCAATAAAATATATTTAAAATATATATATATATATATATATATATATATATATATATATATATATATTGATTTCAGAGAGGAAGGAGAGTGAGAGAGATAGAAACATCAATGATGAGAGAGAATCATTGATTGGCTGTCTCCTGCACGCCCCACATTAGGGATCCGGCCCACAACCCAGGCATGTGCCCTTGACTGGAATGGAACCTGGGGCCCTTCAGTCCAAAGGCTGACGCTCTATCCACTGAGCCAAACCAGCTAGGGCTTTAATATGGTTTTATTGATTTGAGGGAGAAAGGAAAGGGGAGGGAGAGAAAGAAACGTTGATGTGAGAGAGAAACATCAATCCATTGCCTCCCACACACACCCGACCTGGGATCAAACTGGCAACCTTTTGGTGCATGGGACAACACTCAACCAACTGAGCCACACGGGCCAGGGTTGATGGAATTTCTTTACAGGATTCTAGTCCTTTAATGCTGAACATTTCCGGGAGTCCCAACATCAAGCACAAAACAATTTCCTGGCATCTCCTGTGGGTGTCTAACATATGCCTGCCAACTTCCCCCGTGGGGGCCATTTTCCTTCTCTTCTGCTTGGTTTCTTAAATGATGGCAGTGGCTGGTGCCTCCACTGTTTCAGAGGCTGCTGGTGGCTGTTTATCCACTGCCGTGATCTCCATGCTGATGAAAATGTTCTGGAATTAGATAGTGGTATGGTCGCACACCTTAGTGAATATACTTACAAGCACTGAATTGTACACTTTAAAAGGGTGAAGTTTATGTTATGTGAATTCTACCTCAACTAAACGATGAGAAGAAAAATGAGCTCTCATTGAAGCTGGGCTGTGCCCGATGGAGACCAGACTAGGTCCTGTGAGAATAATCCCTCTTCTGAGAGAAAGAGAGAAAAGAGAAAGAGAGGAGAGGAAGGGAGAGAAATTGCTTTTTCAGTATTTTTCTTTACATCCTCATTTCCCAGGTGTGAAGGGGGCTGGTCTGGAATACAATCTGAATGGCAGGCTCTGTGCTCTCCTTAGAATGAATGACTCCAACCCTCGACGGCCATCTGAGCCTGAATGTAATCCCTGATTGCTTTCCCAGGAGGCTCCTTGCCCCTTTCCATGAACAGCCACATGGCACGCACAGCAGTTCCAGCCCCAAAGCCTAGCAGGACTTTGCGAAGTATCATTACCTCCATTTGCAGATGAGAAAACCCGAGCCCAGAGACTGTGACCTGAGAAGCAAAGAAAACTGACACTGATTTTATCCTCACAACTTTGCCGAGCCCCTTTAATCTGATTCAAGTGCTTTCATCAATGAACCCCTGTTGACAAACTTGGTCATAGGACTTTCTGTTCGGTGAGCACTGCAATTAAGCTAGAACATAGTATTTGACAACAATAGCAAAGTGAGCTTCAGTTAAGAGTTGTGAGCTAGCCCAAAGAGTAAGTAAAATAAAAGGCCGAGGCTGAATGAATGCCAACATGGAGACCCCCGTCCCATCTTTAATTTAGCTTTTCCCTCTAATCCCCCATGATCTTGAGCTGGGCAGACATGGGCAGGCACCCACCACAAGGTTGAGACCTCATCAAGTAAAAGCTATTTCTTTTCTGCATGGCGGTTGGTGTTCATCATCTCTCTTCCCTCGATAACGTGGGCTGTTTGGGATGCTCAGGTTTCCTTCTCTGTGAAACTCCGATACAATAACAACTTACCGCAATCACTGGCGGAATTTCAATAGGGCTACTTTTGAACCCCGTAGAGCCACCACCAGCCTGGCAGAATGTTTGCATTTTATTTTACTTTGTTTGGTCTTGTTTTTTTTTCTCTAAATTGCAGATTACAGAGTCCAGGGTTCAAGGATGCATGGGGACTGTGGGTGGCCCACTGATTTAACGAGGCTTGAGAATACTGCCAGGTCATAGCCAGTACGATCCTGAGACTTAGTGGTACCTGGTATGAAAAAACAACAACACAGAACAGTTCCCAAGTTCCAGAAAAATAAAGCATGCTAGTTCCTCCCAGGCCCATCTCACCTCTACCGTAGGCACATGGAGATGTGGGAAAAGACAGAACCCCTTTGACCTCAGTAGTAGAGGTACATGCACACCATTTCAATGATCTTAAAAATGAAATATTCTTAAAGAAAGCAAAATAAACATGAGTCATTCTTAAACTTTACAGCACAGTAGACTCACGTCAGGAGATTTTTGTTGTTGTTGTTAATCCTCACCCGAAGATATATTCCACTGATGTTTTTAGAGAGAGTGAAAGGGAGGGGGAGAGACAGAGAGAGAGAAACATCAATGTGAGAGAGACACATCTATTGGTTGTCTCCCACACGCACCCTGACCCATGTCCAGGGATCAAGCCTACAACCTAGGTACATGCCCTTGACCAGAATTGAACCCTCAACCCTTCAGTCTGTGGGGTGGCACTCTAACTACTGAGCCAAACTGGCTAGGGCACCCCAGGAGATTTTAACAATCTTCATTTGAATGGGCCTCATCCCACATCAATTAAATCAGAACCTGCATGGGCACTCTTTTATAAAATTCCCCAGGTGATTCCAATGTGCAACTAAGACTATGAACTAGTGCTTCAAATTGACATTATTCAAGATTTACATTCCAATATCCAAAGCAAAAAAATTGA
Organism: Cnephaeus nilssonii; assembly: GCF_951640355.1. Taxonomy (NCBI): domain Eukaryota; kingdom Metazoa; phylum Chordata; class Mammalia; order Chiroptera; family Vespertilionidae; genus Cnephaeus; species Cnephaeus nilssonii. Next base: position 17,787,642 of record NC_137088.1, on the reverse strand, counting down.
GAATAGAAAAAGAAGTTGCTCTTGAAAAATCCTTTAAATTGCCCATGAACTGGAGTATAAATGACTTTGCATCTGTAGCCTTGAATGGTTAGTGTAAGTGTAGGTGCTTAATGCACCCAGAAATGCAATGCATATAGTAAATGGTACATGAGCAAAATATAATTTTGCTATGTTAGTTACATAACCAAAGCACACATTGTGTTGAATTTAGTTAGTAAAATGCAGAAGATGTGTTCCACTGTCCAAATGTGGAGTCAAAGTACTGCTCATGTAAATGATTCATCTTTAAATTTTGAATGACCCAATATCAATTTTTAAGATCTGAGAGTTTTCGTAACATATCTCTGGTAGTATATTTACAACTATCCAGGGGTTTGCAGAATAAGGTGGCCTCTTATCTGAGGCACAGATCATGGCTGAGCCTAGAAGCCAGTGTCCAGATGCCCAGCCTATTACTGGGCAGGAGTAAATCTGGCAGATAGTCAAGCCCTTTCAAAACCTGACTCATTTAGCCTTATCTTTATTGCTTCTTAGAGAAGCTGCTCCATTCAGTTCGGCTAGTCTCCTCTTTGCTTGACGTTAAATGTTTATTCCATTATTCCACACCTTGTTCAAGCTTTTCCTTCTGGTGTGAATGACCTTTAAATCCCCTCCTCTCGCCCATAATCTCAAACATACCCACCTCTATGCTCCATTCATCAGAACCCACAGTGATCTGGTATTATCTCCTTAGGCTACCTAAAGTGGTCTCTTTCTTCATTATTCAGCTTGCCTCTCATCTTCACTCTTTTCCACTTTTCCATTGACCTTGATCAATTCCATTTGGTCTGTCTACCCTTGGAAGAGTCTTTGGCTCTGTCCTTTCCAATGTCTAATCCTACCACAAGTCTATGGACTCCATCTTGAGAGTCATCCAGAATCTAACCACTGTTTCCCACCTTCACAAGTCCAAGGCTCCATTTGATCCTACCTGAGTTATTGTAATAATCCCCCAATAATTCTTCCCGCTTCCACTCTTGCGCTTAAAGACTGGCTCCACATTATCAGCTATAGCAGTGGTCGGCAAAATGCGGCTCGTGAGCCACATGCGGCTCTTTGGCCCCTTGAGTGTGGCTCTTCCACAAAATACCACAGCCTGGGCGAGTCTATTTTGAAGAAGTGGCATTAGAAGAAGTTTAAGTTTAAAAAATTTGGCTCTCAAAAGAAATTTCAATCGTTGTACTGTTGATATTTGGCTCTGTTGACTAATGAGTTTGCTGACCACTGAAATAGAGCAATCCTTTAGATTGTAATTCCAATCATGTCACCCCCCTATTCGGAGCTCTTCAATGGCTGTCATCACCCTTAGGATGAAATCCCCAAATCCACCAAGTTCTGCCAAGACACCCTAGCAAGTCAGACTTTCTCCACAGAGTTTACTATTCACATTAGTAATAATGGCTGTTCTAAGCCTTTTACATGTTTTACATGATTGGAAACTGAGGCACAAAGAGGTTAGGAGACTTTCACAAAGTACACAGCCAGTAAAGGGTGAACTGGGATTTAAACATAGTCCACAGGCTTGACCCCTGTCCCACCCTGCCTCTAGGCATAGAATACACTAAACTGTGCTTCAAAGTCATACTGTTAAACCCTCATTTTCATTTCAGAGATTTCCATAAGGAACCCAGCAATCTATTTGTTGTTTTATGTTTGCAAATGTATCCGTGTGTGACTTTAGCTGTTGGAGGAAAGGTTTTAAGGAAGGAAAAAAAATAAAAAGGCTGGAGCCAGAATTAATTAGGGAAGCCCAAGTTGCTCAGACAGCAATGTCCCAGAGCCAAGCTGGAAGCCAAGAAATTTGTTTTAAAAATATGATCTCTCCCAAGCTGAAGATTACGTCAAATATATGGTGATATACCACCCAACAGGCAAGACCACAGTTTGCTTGTTTAAAGGCCGTTTTAGGTTGGCTTGGCGGCTGCTCAGAGCTGCACCACAAGCAGTGGGCTGCAGTTCCCGGATGAGGGTTGAAGAGTTGTCTAGAAAAAAGGAACTGTGGTCCTTCCAGCCCCGACTTTCTGCTTTAGGAAGGACCATCCTGCGAACATCAGGCTTTCCTTGTTGCCACACCTGAGTGACAGTGTCCACCACACTCTCCCTAGTGAGGAGGGAAAAGTCCCCTTTGCGTGGCAGAAAGAGTGTGGGCTTCGACTAGAATTCCCCAAGAAAGAGTCTGCTATCTCCCAGTGGTCTTCGGAGATCCTGGTGGTAGTGCCACGCAAGTGTGAGGAGTAAAAAGCAAGTAAATGATTGGTTGTTGGGAAAGTGATTTGACCTGTCAGGTACCCACTGTGTCCTGAGCGTCCCACCTCTTTCTGTTGACTCTGAACTTAAGCGACACTTAGGTGGTCCAACTGGAGCCTTGTAAATATTTGGGAAGAAGACTTTTGAGGGCTTAGCCCGGCCCCTCCTCGACTCTATTGTAAACAGTTGTTATATGAAACAGTTCAGAGCATGGGAAGAAAGGGCCAGTCACACACCAAGAAGTCCAGCACCCCCTTTTTGGCGAAGGGGAGTGAGAGAGCGTTGGGTTTCATTGATTGGGTCTCCGCGGCAGGCCGGCTGCCCCCCAGGAAGGCCTGGTATTCCTGTCCTCTCCGTGAACCTGCCTGAAAGGGATCCAGGAGTTATTGGGTAATCAGGACTTGTCAGCACCTCGGTTATGCAGGATGGTTCAATCCGATAATGTGAATGGAACCTGTAATAGTGCTGATGAAAAGCGCTCCAGTTTCAAAAGGGCCTTGAATGATTTTTTGTTCATTTTCTGTTTACATGTAATGTGTTATTGATGTCATTACCTTATAATACAGCGGCTTGTTTCATAGAAAAACCAGGAATTATTCATTCTTTAAAAAAAAAAAAAAAAAAAAGACTCCGAAGGTAAAGAAAGAAGGAAAGAAAGAAACCCTGTTACGTGAGGAAAATTGCATTCGAATGCGGCAACTGAAACATATTGATTTTCTGGCACCAGACTTTTTAGATTAAAAATGCCAATACTGAATCCTTTCATGACCTATAGTTCATATGAAGTTCGCATGTCATTTACTATTATTCTGAGGGGAGAAAAAAGCTGAATCTGTAATGAAAACATAGTTGGAAGGAATGTCTACCATTTCTACAATTTGCATGCCATTAGAATAATGCCTGATGATGAGCTAAACATGCTGGCTTGAACATTTTTCTTCGTTTAAATCAAAGCCACTAATCAGTTTTAATTGTCTGCTTGTCCTGGCTTCATCCTTGGTGAGAGGCATGGATGTGCACACGTTGGTTGTCCTGGCCTGTTAAGGTTGGCTTGTGTAAGCTCACCATGCTAAGGCACATTCCTTCACATTCCACTGGGGTTGGAGACCTACATCTGGTCCTACTGCATCCAGAAATCATTGATGGTACCTATTAGTTGTTCTTCCAAGTTAGTGAAGAACTATAATATAGGCACGTATGTTCCTGGCCTAGTCCTGATTTTATTATATAGTTATTGCCAATCTCTAAAGTCCCTGCGCCAACACATGAGTGCCCCGATGGTATCTCTGGTTTTTGTTTTCTTATGATGTGCCATGAGCCAGGTTTGAAAGCCAAGCAAAAATCTCTTTCCTAAAAACCCATTTTCTTTTACTATATTCTCTTGTGTTTTCAAGCCATTATCACAAATATCTGTGCTTTCTTCAGAGCTCTCTCTACCTCTTGCTAAGCCAGAGGCTATTTAGTTTCCTTGGCTTCGGACAGAAATGAGTAGACCCTCTGACATTTTGGCTTCAGTGTCTTTATGACTAGAAGGAGGATGAGGCACTTGGCGAGTGTAGATGTCTCGGATAAGCAGCTTCTCTAGCTAAACACCTTTTCTGCATCCCCAGCAGGGGTTGGAAAACTATGATTCATGAACCAAATCCTACCTAACACCTACTTTTGTAAATAAAGTTTTATTGGAACGCAACCACATCCTTTTGTTTACATACTGTCTGTGGCTGTTTTTGTAATAAATATAACAGCAGAATTAACTAATTGTGACAGAGACTGTATGGCCAGCAAAGTCTAAAGTATTTACTGTCTGGCCCTTGGCAAAAAAGTTTGCCAGTCCATGCCAGAGTATTGTGTTCCTTCAAAGTCTTCTCCTGCATGATGGTGGCCCCAAGTAGGTGCTGCTGCTTTTCAGAGCTGTGTCCTGAGCAGTGAGTGTAAGAGAAGCTTAAATCAGGAATTTATTTTTTCAATTTAGCTTTATTGTTAAAGTATTACAGATGCCCCCTGTTATGCCCCTTCCACCCCGCTCCCGTCCACTCCCCACACCTTCCTCAACTATTGTCTGTGTCCATGCACTATGCATATATTCATATAAATTCATTGGTTAATCACTTCCCACCCCACCCCTTCCTTCTGAAATATGTCAATCTGTTGCATGCTTCAATGTCTCTGGATCTTTTTTGTTCATTAGTTTATTTTGTTCATTAGATTCCAAATGTAAGTGACCTAATGAGGTACTTGTCTTTCTTTGACTGGCTTATTTTACTTAGCATAATACTCTCCAGGTCCCTCCATGCTGTCTCAAAGGGTAATAAATCCTTCTTTTTTACACCTGCATAGTATTCCATTGTGTAAATGTACCACAGTTTTTTTAATCCATTCATCTACTAATGGGCTAGATCCAGATCTTAGCTATTATAAATAACACTGCTATGAATATATGGGAGCATATATTCTTTCTGATTGGTGTTTTAAAACCATAGATTCTTGAATGAGGTGGAGTTTTAGAAATCACTTAGTCCTATTTCCCAGTTGACTGGTGTTTGATTATCCTCAATAACATTTCCAGTATTGAGAAAACTATCAAATCCCCAAATGTGCCATTCTGTATTTTGATAGTTCTATTAGGAATTGTTCTTTGTATCAAGTAAAAATCTATCTCCTTATAGATTCTTTTCATTGGTTATATTTCCTCTGCTTTGCAGATATATACACAGGTATGAGCCCTCTTCAACACAGTAATTATTCAGGTATGGAAAACTGTTGTTATTTTTCTCCCTGAGTGTTTTCTTCTCCGATAGGTACTTCATTTTGCTTCTTCTGTTCCTTTCAATGTAGAGTAGTGAATCCTTTACCAACCCAGTCACATTCCTCTGGATGTATTAATCCAACACCAGGCACTGATGCAATATTCCAGCTGTGGTTCTCCCAATGTGGAGCTAGGTGGAATCATAGCCTCCATCATTCTAGCAGTTATATTTCTGTTACTGTAAACTAAACTTCAGTTGGCCTTTGTGGAGATCCCACCTCACTGTTGATTCAGACTACACATGAAATCAACTGTCTTGGTCAGCTCAGGCTGCTATAATAAAATAGCATAGACTGGGTAGCTTAAGCAACAGACATATTTTTTTCATAGTTCTGGAGGCTGGGGATTCTAAGATCAAGGTGCTGGCAGATTTGGTTCCTGGTAAGAGCCCACTTCCTGGTTTGTAGGTAGCTGCCTTCTCACTGTGTCCTTTCATGGCCTTTTCTTGGTGTGTACACAGGAAGAGAGAAAGGGAGATCTCTCTGTCTTCCTCTTCTTATAAGAGCACTAATCCCATAATGAGGGTCCCACCCTCATGGCCTGATTTAAACCTAATTACCTCCCCAAAGCCCACCTCCAATTACCATTACATTGGGCTTCACCATATGAATTTGATGGGGACACAAACGTTCAGTCCATAACATCAACTGACATGTAGAAAATCATCTTGCTGTTGTTTCTACCGTTGTCCTTTTTCTACTCCCAGCCTTACCTGCCTGAACTGTATCCTTTTACAATGAAGCCTGATTCCTTGACATCTGAGAATTGCTTCTTAACTGGGAAAGACTAAGACAAATGTCTCTAATTCTTGTTCCCTTCATCTATCCATGTAAAGGGTGGCTTCTTTTAGACTATTTACTCTTCTCCAACCTACTTTTTAAATTGAAGGAAAGAAACTAAAAGCAAAGATAAGTAATGGGAGTCACAAATGCTGTTCACTGATGTTGGCAACATAGTTGAAATACCCTTATTGGATCCCTATGGTGGGTGGGCCATGTGATGAAATCTGGCCAATGAATTGTGAATTTGGAAGTGATGCATGGCCAAGCATTTAAATGCCAGTTAAATCTCCCCTTCAGGGAGACCTCTCTCTCTCTCTCTCTCTCTCTCTCTCTCTCTCTCTCTCTCTCTCTCTCTCTCTCTCATTGTAACCAGCAGCATTGAAGATGGTGGCTGTTTTATCAATCTGAGTCTCAGAATAAGGTAGCGTGAAACAGAGTCTCCTGCTAAGTCAGGATGGACATAGAACCTGAGTGAGAAATAACCCTTTGGTTTTACAAGTGGTTGAGAATTAGGGATTATTTTTCAACATAGCCTAGCATATCTGACTGCTAATCACATTTTCCAGGCACTCATTCATTCAGCATTGGGCAGCTCACTGTTTAGTACCCACTATATAAAAAGCACTTGGGCTATCACAGTGAACAACACAACAGTCTCTACCCTTGTAAAAATAGAGGGTTTGCTCATTTAATGTAAAGGCTACATTAGACCTGGACTCCTCCAAAAATAACGTGGCAGACAGAATGCAACATGTTCAGCCTGAGATTCTCCAGGTGTGTGATTATCAGGGAGTACATCAGAGAGGATCCTGGCTGGGAGTACAAGTGCCAGGGGTTAAGTGCAAGTTTTGCCATTTACCTACTGTATAACTTTGGGCTGACCACTCTACCTGTCTGGGCCACTATTTCCTTTACCCCTTTCCAGTTGTGCTTAAATCCACTCTATACCATTTATACCAATGGAGTCCAGCCTCTATTTGAATGCTTTCAGAAACAGTGTGCTCACCACTTACCAAGGAAATGTTACATCCATGACCACCTGTGTCTGCTAGGATGTTTTTCCCCAGAAGCTCTCAGGCCCTGGAAGCCTGGAGATGTAAGCAATTGCCCTTTGTGGTGAAACCCCCAAGGTCAGAATTTGCACATAAATCATTTTTTTTTTTTTTACTGAGCTACTATTCTGTGCCAAGCTCTGCCTTGGACTATGCACTCTGGAGATTAGAGTAGAAGTATACCCAATGGCCCTAAACTTAAATTTCAATTTGGCAGATGAAATGAGCAGATAGGTACCAGAACATGACATAAGGTATGACACTGTGGGTCAGAGTCAGGGAAAGGGAGTGTAGTAGGGATGAGGATGATCAAGGAAGGTTTCACAAAGGTCATTGAACTTGTGCCCAGCTTGGAAGGATTTTAGATTCTAGAGAAGGGATTCAAGGAGGGACATGTCAGATGGGAGAACAATGTCTGGGAAGACAAAGAGTGGGTGAATGTGGTGATTGTGAAAACAGAATGGCGTCTCACCTGGCAAGACCAGACAGACAGTGGGAGTGAGGATCAGATTCTGACCAGCCCTATGTGGACAGTTATTGGAAGAGTCCACTGACATGGATTTTGAAAGATAAAATACCAGCCAGCCATACTATGTAGGTGTGTAATGGCGGGTATATTCATTTCCTTTGCAATCAATACCTCCATACCTAAAAAAAAAGGAGCTTTGCCAATATGGGTCTTTTCCTTTTATCACAGATTCTCTCTCTGTTTACAGTTTTTATTTAATTAACAGTAGGTACAGTATCAAATTATAGATGTACCTCCCTGGACACTGCTTGTGTTGGTGGCAGATATTGCCATGTCAATATAAATGGATCAATCAAGGGCTTCCACTGGGAACCTGGGGGTGAGGCTTATGCTGCAACCAAACATTTGGAGAAGGGAAACATGGAAAGGAATACCATTGCCAAATGGGTTCTATTCTTCACATAAGTGATGGGTTTATTTTGCCTTTCAACGAGAATGGCTTTCCCCAGGGCACACATGGAACATAGACAGTTCAGGTCCATGACACAAACTCTCAAAAAACGCGAGGAATGACAGTAGGGATATGGATACACACACTCAAGCTGCCCTCGCCCTGGCTCCCAGTTGACCTCCTCAGTAATTCCATCTCCTCGCTCAAGCTAGTGAGTTTCCAGTCTCCAAAGACAAATTCGAGTGAAAACAAACCTCATTATGGTTGTACTTGGTTAAAAAAAAAAAAAAAGGAAGGATAAGGAAAAACAAGGAGATGTGTGAAAAAATAAATGCTGTGTTCAAGATGTACATTGGGACAGATGAGTTGTTTCCTGCAGTGTAAGGGGAAGTAGTTAATGAACTTGGTGAATTCAAGGCAATCATTTTTGAAATGCCAAGGAGGATGGGGGTAGACTCAGAGACAGAAGAAAAATTAATGTGGTATTTTCTATAAATGGAAAGGGGGAATTTTGGCTAATTAGCTTTTGGAACATTAAGGTTATCATTAAAATAATAGACTGACTTTTCTGTAGATCATGATGGGTTTCAAAACACTCAGATTTTATTTGACTTCCATCACAACCCTGGGAGGTAGGAAGAGTGGATTTTTAAAAAAAAAAAAATCTTCATTTTACAGATGAGAAACTAATATTATGAGAAGTTGAAGGACTCACTTAAGATGATGTGGCTAAAAGGTAACTAAAAGCAGTTCCTCCTAACTCTGGTCTGGCCAAGTATAGAGGCAAAGCATAACCTGGGATATAACAGTGAGTGTATAAAATGCTATCTACTTAAAGAGAGGCAATGTGGCAATGTAATTGAGTGGGCAAAGGCTCATTCTGGAGCAAAAATTGCAAATAGAAGCCTGAGGTCATAATCTAGTAGCAAATGAGCTTGCATAATTATGGCCCAAACAATATTTATAAAGTTAAAACAGTTTTAACAACATTTAAAAATAAGGGCATTTCATAGTAAAATGAAGATTTTTGTTCTCTTTTTTAAAAAATCAACATGTCTGTCTCATTAGGAACAGCTGCCCCTTCCTGTAAACGTGAGCTCTCTAGTTTGCCACAGTCGCTACCATTCTCTGTTATTAACCCAGTCCTGGAGACCAAAGATTAGTTGTTTTTTTCCTACTCAGCTTCCTCACTCATTGGATTCTGCAGGCATTTGAATTTGTGTCCCCAGGTCTGGAGGCAGCCTCCCAGTTCCATCCATTTCTAGTCATGCGAACATGAGCAGATTATTTTCACTCTTTAAGCTTTTCTTTTTATTTCCACTTTATAGTGGATATTTGGGATCTTTTTTCTTTCAACATTATTGTTTTCTTTGTAAGTTTCCATCTCATGAGGATAAGGAAACCCATGCTGTTTCCAAGCCTCCCTAGCATCAAGGGTATGAATGAGTGACTCTGGCTCCTCCAATCAAATGGAGATGAACTAGACTCAGATGTGACATCTAGTGACTCAAAGGAACACACATGGGCGTGGTTCATCTTGCAACAGCCACACTGTACCTCACCTCTGGGGATAGCTATGGCATATGTGTCAGTGGTACCATTAAAAACCCACCATCAGCATTTTGAGCTGGGGCGGGGGCGGGGGTGCCCAATATCGGAAGCAGCTGGGCTTCCTTCATGTCCTGGTATGATGTCAGTCATTATCTCTGATTGTGTAACTTCCAAGTCTTTTCTCTACCTTCACAAAGAAACCATGAGCTCCTTAAGATCTTGGAGTACTTGTCTTCTGCCCATTGGTTCTCAGATTCATTCCCATCCTTCCCCTGCTCCACATTGTGTCACACAAGGCAACTGCTCTGAAGTACATTTCCCAAGAGCAGATTTGTAGGGCCTGAAATGTATGCAGTTTGGGGACTCTCTTATATAAAAATAGTTCAAAATTATAAACACAGGATTATGTACAAAATTTTAATGAGGAAAAAAAATCACAGCAAATTACAAATTTTAAACATGTACTTAGAATGAGGAAAAAAAAACAAAACAAATCAAAAATAAAAAGCTGGAAAATTGAGAATATTTTTACTAGCTATTGAGATATGTCTCTCTTAATTTTTTTCCTGGATAGTTTGCCTTGATACTCTTTGTTTGTTTCTCCCTATGACAATAAATTTATATAGAAAAGAAGCAGAAATATCCTTCAGTATGCTGATTGGAATAAGTTTTTATCATTAACTTAGCAAAGTTTTTATTCTCAATTCATTTTTTGTTTTGTTTTTTGTTTTAAATATATTTTTGTTGTTGATAGTATCTGTAATACTATCAATTCATTATTAATGTGGTTATATAAATTTTTAGGGCCATTGTCAATTGTGGGCAAACCTCTATCAAGTTCCTTTCAAACAAGAGCTGAGCTGGGAGATTTTGAAAGCAGTCTAAGATCCTTATGCTGCCACCTTGGTTTGTCAGTGGTGTCCTCGAGCTGAGACATTTGAGGTGAAAATCAGGCACAGTGCATAGGCATGTTTTACTGCAGGCCACTCTGACACCCTGAAAAACCCTTTCACTTATCTGAATGTCTGGTAGGACATTTACTTTCATGCAGGCTGTAAGGAAATTCTTAGGAGTGTGGGACAGTCTGACGTCTACAGACTGTCCAGCATCTCCAGCCTCTACATATTTAGTGGTATGAGCAACCCTCAACCCTTATGACAACCACAATCAGACTTAGCTTACACAGAAATAAGGGTGAACCGCATAGATAGATCCTACCAACTAAAATCAACCACCTTATTCAACCCCTAAATGTGCCCAGGCCACTCTGTTGCCACCTAACTTGAGAGAAAGTCTGATGGTAGGGATGTCAGAGTACAAAGACACAGCAGCCCTAACCATGAGTTAAAATAGCATAGTTTCCTTCCCAGGCCTTGTATAAGGGGTCTACATAGTGAGAGTCCCTTAAGCCTGGGCCTCACTAACTTCCCTCTCGATCTACTGCTTCCAGCTTGGTTTGGCCTAAAGGAGCCACTGGCAAGGGATAGGAAGGCCTTTGTAAGCACCATCTCTTCCTTTTATCCCTCCAACCTCAGGACAGGTAGTGGCTTTATGCCTATGTTAATCTCTATCACCATCCCATTTAGCATTTAGCTCTTACAAAATATTTGTGACTAGTTGCTGTATTAAATTCATTCCACTGGCTCAACTAGAATGGAATTGTTTTCCTAACTGGTCCCTGATCTGTACTCTATTTCTACTTAAAAGAATATGCTCAGGAATGTTTATGTATATCCAACTTTGGCCTAAAGATTTCGTATAGAGAGATGCCTAGTGTCTTCAGTAAATATTTTATATGTAGCACCAAGTTTGAGCCCACAGGTTAATCTGAGGGCCATCCTATATAATAAAAGGGTAATATGCAAATCGACTGAACAGTGGAACAACCGGTCACTATGATGTGCACTGACCACCAGGGGGCAGACACTCAATGCAGGAGCTGCCCCCTGGTGGTCAGTGCATTTCCATAGCGGGAGCAGCGCTCAGCCAGAAGCTGGGCTCACAGCTGGTGAGCACAGCAGTGGTGGCAGAGCTAAGGGTGTCCGACTAACGGCTAAGCCATTAGTCAGACATTCCCCGAGGGCTCTGGACTGCAAAAGGGTGCAGGCCAGGCTGAGGGACACCTCCCCCCGCCCCTCCCCCCCTGCCGCCCCAAGCATGCATGAATGTCGTCCACCGGGTCTCTAGTTATATCATATGTCCTTTGCATATATATTTATATGATTTTTATCCTATCTATTTATTGAGAGATAGGGAGTGTCATTTTTCTCCATAATTGACAACCACACAAAGGGTGACATATTGTATTAGAAGAATGCCTTAATTGTGGGTGAGCACAATTTAAAACCCATGAAAGCACCAGATATAATACATGTAATAGGGCCAAATTATAAAAAATGATACAAAGTGCTATTTATAAATATTTTAAGCCAAGGACTCTAGTGGATTAGAACTGGAACAGAAAATGAAATTTTATTTTATTTGGAAAAGCATGCCTGGGGGAAATAATACATAATTCAAATATATTAGGAGAAGAGAAAACCCAGGATGGTGCTGATGCTGAAAGAGGATTAAAATAGTGACAACGAATCTGGTGTTAGCACTGTAATCAGATGATAATTTTTAAAAGCATAGCCTAGACTGCAAATGGATCAGAGAACAACAAATTGGATATTAGTTGTAAATGGTAAAAAGAAAAGACAAAACAGTACAAATTGTATTGCAAAAGACTAGCAAATATGACAATGATGAAATTCTGTACTTCTTTTTTGTCCATTTTTTTTGTAGTTGAGACATTTTCATTAAAGGGACAGCAAAAATTATACATTTCTATAATTTGAAAAGGGATCCTAGAAACTCCCTGGTTAGCCCCCCTATTGTGCAGATGAAGAAATGAGGAGCAAAGAGAATAAATCATTCACATCAGGTCAGTTAGTCAAACAAGGTTCTCTCTTTCCCCTCAGAATTTTACGTTATGTGTGAACTTACAATTCTATAATTGTTGACTGAGGGAATGCTCATAACTAACCATAAATTTTTGATAATTACAAATGGTGTGAAAAACATACTTTTGCACAGATTAAAAATAATGTCATTGCTGAAGGTACAGCAGGTCATGGAATGGCTCCATTCCATTTGATGAGATGCAGTGGAAACCTAACTCTTGTTTATGTCAGTTAGCCTGTCATAAAGCTGGTTTTGTTATATGTCATTTTGCTTAAAGTCACAGAACCTACCCACAATGTTCAGGGAGGTTAAATGAGCTTGCACAGTCATGGCCCCTCACTGTAGCTTGTTACAAAGGGAGCTGCTCTGTCTTGTTCTTCAGTGTATCCTTAGTGCCTACTCTGTGTCTGGCACTGAGAAGGCATTAAATAGATGTTGGATATTTATTAGCTGGGTCACTGGCTGATTATTAGATGTTGGATGAAAGGAAGGAAGGGAGAGAGGGACAGGGTAGGAGGGTGGGTGGAAGGATAGGTGAGTGACATTTAAGGGGGAAATTTAATCTAGTCTCTAACTTCCTGCAGAAGAACTGACCTTGGCAGTTCTGGGCCATGCTATCTCATTTTGAATGCGGCAATGAATACATTTTTTAAATAATCCTAAACAGCAAGTACTTCATATCAGGTAATATAATAAAGCCAGTCTCATTTTTATGATCACTAGACTTGAAATTGCCAAGAGAGGTGCCCAAGAGTGTCAGTAGCATGGATAGTAATCATTTGCCTAAATTACAAACAAGACCTCACTATTGCCCTAGCCCAGTGGTCGGCAAACTCATTAGTCAACAGAGCCAAATATCAACAGTACAACGATTGAAATTTCTTTTGAGAGCCAAATTTTTTAAACTTAAACTTCTTCTAACACCACTTCTTCAAAATAGACTCACCCAGGCCGTGGTATTTTGTGGAAGAGCCACACTCAAGGGGCCAAAGAGCCGCATATGGCTCGCGAGCCGCAGTTTGCCAACCACGGACCTAGCCAATTTGGCTCATTGGATAGAGCTTCGGCCCTCAGACTGAAGGGTCCTGGGTTTGATTCCAATCAAGGATATGTACCTCCGTTGCAGGCTCAATCCAACCAATCAATGTTTCTCTCTCTGTGTCTACCCCCTGCCTTCCACTCTCTCTAAAAATCAATGGAAAAATATCCTTGGTTGAGGATTAACAACAACAAAAAAGGGCCTCACTATTTATGACTAAACCGATAGATATGAAATTAGGGAGAATTGGTGGAGAATTGGGAGTATAGAACACAATTTTATTGCTTTCATCTACCTATAGAAAAATGGGGTAGACCAATAAAATTTTATCTAGAAGAGATCATTAGGAAACTCTTCATCAGTTTATAAGACTGGTATTATCATCTCAATTACAAGTGAAAGATGCCTCCTATAAACATACAGATGCTTTTATACAATTCTCTGGTATAGAAACCTTCTCCTGGCATTTCATTTACACTACTAATTAGATGTGCAAACCCTTTTCTTCATACCACCTGGCCTCTGTCTGAATTTTCACAATTTTGGAATTAGTGGCTTTAGTCTAATTTGATGAAGTTTCCAGGACACCACTATTGTTAGAAACAATAGACATCCTGTTGAGTAGTCAACTAAAGATCTTGAACATATGTTACTCAGAAAAAGTTTTATTCACCCCCAGTGAATTTTGTCTGTCTCACTGATTGTGTAATTTTTAATCTTATACATTTTTAAACTAATGAAGAGAAAATTTGTGGAAAATCTGCCATTTCCTTCTCCTGCTATGTATAGCTAAGTTCAGTCACCATCAGCACTAAATTCCACTCAGAGTTCACAGCCATCATGATAGCTAGTGCAGTTTTAGGTTAAGCATATTTTATCCATAAATTGCTATATTTGGTTCTCGAGTTATTATTGCAGTTCCTTGGGGTACATTTAAATCCACCTTATTGTAATAGATTATGGAATATAGTGGCTAATGTGTCTAATGTAAAATAAATAACTATAATGATTTATGATGCGACACTTCAATTTTATTGAACATAAGGATCATTGTACTAAAATGGATGGTGTATTGCTGGTTTAGCATAAAATACTGAATAACATATTCAAGAAAATGAATGGCTCGGCCAGTTCATAATATTCTGCCCCTTCAGCTGAGAGGTCTTTAATAAGCAAGAGTGTCATTACACTTGAAAATGTATGTATAGGCAATCTATTATCTAGAACAATGACAGGGATCTGCTGAAGTCCTTATTAAAGAAGAGACCCTTTAGGGGGTGGGGAATGCAGAGTTATCTGGTTTTCCCGAAAGGATGATGTCCACTCAACCATGTGGCAACTATAACAGTTCTTAGCAAAATCGTAGGTGGCCCCATAGTTTAAAATTATTATCTCTCATGACCTGCAAGACAGAGGGAATTTCAGGAAGGTTTTGATTATTTTCAGCATTGTCCTTAGGCAATGTCCTTAATGTCCTTTTCTCTCTGTGTCCACTTACCAGCCTTTTATTTTAACTCTTGCAGTGCCCAGCATTTATGGTAACTCATCCTACATCTTTACCCTGAACTCCATGTTTGTGCTCTATTACTGAACGATAAGGTAGATTTAAGAAGACCTGATTTCCTTATTCTTATTAACTACAATATTAAAGATTTTTTTAATGATATATTGGGCCATTACATTTGTGTTCTCAGGCCTGGGAGATGAAAGGACATTCTTTTATGACAGATGATAGGTTTAATTTAATGGTACCAATACTGTTTTATCTTCTAAAAGGGTGGGGGGAGGAAGAAATATGTGGAATAGTGAAATTTACATAAATGTTTTCAGACCCTCTCATCCATGTGATCCTATGTTCCTACCATCACAGCCCCAGGATCCTTCAGGGGTATAGTTTGGTGACATAGGCAATTCCCACCTAATTAATAAATCATGGAATTTTCTTAGTATTAATCTCATTCATGGGAAGGAATACTAGTTTTCCTCCTGTGGAATGGCCATGTTGTTCCGATGGGTGAGAGAACTTGAATATTTTGAACCCAACTGCTGCATTATGGGTAGGAGTCTCATTACCTAGACCTCTCACGTCATCACTTTCTGAGTTTACAACCATTCTCCATCCCTCAGCCCAGACAAGCTCCTCTGACCAACCATGATTGAGGAGTGGTCAAGTACCATGCAAGCCAGAAATTGAGGGTCTTTCCCCCAAAGGCCTAAGAACTCAGTTCAACGTGATGCCACACACACCGGGCAGTCGAGTTCCTTCTCCTCAACCGCAGAGCAATGCACCGCCTGAAAAGGCACGGGTCATGATGAGAATGTAATCTGAGGATGGAGTGAACACTGTGTTTGTGGAGTTTTACATTCCAGAACAGAAAAATAATGTTGACAGTGGATTCTGCACTGTGTGGATTTCAGACATTTATTTATTCAGGATACACACTCAGGCCATTTTTTAAATTATTATTGTTTTGAAAAGGTGACATAGCCTGGAACTATTCCATGCAGAAAGTAACTGGAGATATCTTGATAACCTAACTTAATTTGGGAGGTCAAAGGCTTGTTGCATATCAGCCTATTTCAGAATAGTGTGGATATTTTCTCTGTAATCAGCAACTGAAAATGAAAGTGATAAGGACTATCGTTTTGCTAATGGGTATGTTGCTTTTGGATCTCTTGATACATCCATCTAGAAAAGACCAAGGCATGGGGTCCTGAGATACCTCTGAACCTGCTCGTCCCCCAAGCTCTGGAACCTGCTAACCTCCAGTTCCTAAACTTTAGGGTTCCTTTACACACACACACACACACACACACACACACACACACACACACCCCTATTCAGTCATCAGAGATTGCCAAGATGTTTTTGTAAAGATGATTAGGGCGTTTTCTTTTTCCCTCATACCTTCCCTATTTTTTCTCAAAATATTGTAGTAAATTAAAATGGTTCATAAGATCTTACCACTGCCCATACAACCTTGTTTTCTCTGCATTATGTCTCACACCAGCTTCAGTTTGAATTTCTGTCTGATCATCTTTGGGAACTGATCTATTAGGATTCCAGAAAAGAAGCTCACTGATGCCAAAACACACAATCTAAAGACTGGCCATTGAGGGGCCGGCTTCATACCAATAGACCAACCCACTTACCCAGTGTTCCCTACATCCTTTCCCTTCTGCTATTTCCTTGCACTGTGCCACCCCCATATCGTTGAGTTGTAAATTATTCATCATGTCAAATATCTACTTTATTGCTTCTAAATTCTCATGTCTTACTTCTAATGCCAAAGTACTATTTAGAATTCAGGTTTTCCTTTTTGTGGGTCCATGGGTAGAATTACTGATGTTACCATGTCTCTCAAAAAAGTACTAAAGGGCCTTTTTCTGAAGTCTCAGATTCACATACATATTTACACCAGAGGGATTATTTGGCTTCTTTCCCAGTTAGTTCATCAAACTATTTCTTTTTTTTTTCAGTCTTGAAGCATAAAGATTCCAGTTAAAGCCTCGATGTTCATCACCTAATCCCTTTAAAACACTTTGATTTACAGAACAGAGGCTTGTACCTGGGAAATTTTGAGGTATCCACACAACATTGATATTTAAAAGTGTGTTTTTCCTTTATATTCTCCTTTTAATTGTGAGCTGTATAAGCCCATCAAAGGATCTCTGGACTTCCCTTTAGGAGCAGTTTTTCTAAGTGTTCCAGTGTCTATGTGCAGATCTGCCTCAATTTAACAAGCAGAACTTTTAGTACTGGGCACAGCAAGCCTGGGACAAGTTTGGAAACCATCGAGGCTGTCAAACGCAATTATCTCTGAGCTAAACGGGACAGATGACTCATTAAAAGTTATGTGTGACATATTTAGACTTTGGGAACTTGACTGAAATGCCTTTGAAACATGTGGGGGAAAACCATGGGTGTTCACTTGGATAGAACAGCAAGGTATCTACTTCTTCCAAGCCAGGGGTAATTGAATATTTGTCTTGTAAACTTTCTTTTTCCAAAAAAAGTTAAAATATCTGGAGATAAATTTAACAGAGATCAAAAGAAAAATTGTAAATTGTGTCACAAGTCATTGTGGTTCTTGGATAAATGCAACTAGATCTTGTTCTTGGGTAAGAGGGTTCACTGTTATAAAGTAACTTCTCCCCAGAATGATTGAGGAGTTCAATGTGATGCCTTCCATACTATAAAAGATGTTGGGAGAATTTGTGGACACAGGCAGTTGCAGGATGGATACACAATTGATGTAATGATTCTTAAGTTCATCGGGGAAAATTAAAAAGATGTTAATAGTTAAAGGGGAAAAAGTTTGTAAAAAGAGACAAAGAAGAAAGGATCTCCTTTCCATCTAATAAACTGCCTGATAAGTAATATCAATCAAAACAGAGTTACTGGTATAGGAGTAGCAAGATGAGTGGGGCAACATTGAGTCTAGAGGTAACCCCAATACATATAGAAAATCAGTGTATTAGATGGCCATTCAAATGAGTGATGAAAAGATATTCTATTTAATAAATGTTGGGAGAGAAAATCATAGTTCAAAAGTCTAGTTTTCATACTGAGCAAAGCAAATCATTTATATGTGAATCTACATATACACCTAGAAACACACACACATATATAGGTACACATATGCCATTTTAATTTCTCCCAATAGATTCTTAATATTTATGGACTCTGGGAGGATATACACATAGACTTTTACCATGCTTTGGAGACAATCTTTAATTTTGTAATCTCATTTTTATAATAGTACAAGCATGTTAATTATTTTTATAAACAAAAACTAAAACCGGCATTGATGTTGTGTTTAAATGACCTATAAATCAATATTGATGGTCTTTCCGGAGATAAGACTCCTGTAGGAATCAGATGAGAGATGTGGACTCCATCTTGTGAAAAGTACACACCAGTATAGACACCCCAAATGCTGCGTGAGCCATGAATCTCTGCTCCGAATGGTTCTTTTAAAGTGAGTTGGTCACAGTTATCCATTACTGTGTGACCGCCCCCAAAATAATGGCTTAAAACCTGAACCATTTTATTGCTTATGATTCTGTGGGTCAGAAATTCGGGCAGGACTCGGCAAGTACAGCTTGTCATTGTTTCAGGTGACATCTGAGCATTACTGAGGTTGGAGGATCAAGGAGGCCTTATGTACATGTTGGGGCCAGGGTCCTATCAGTGAACGGGGGTGCCTCCCACTTTTCCATGTGGCCTCTCTCCAACAGGGCTTTAGCTACTTGGAGGTGTAGGGCAAACACAGAAGCCACAGGATCTCTGACAACCTGGCCCTGGAAGTCTCACGGTGTCACTTTTACCACATTCTATTAGTCAAAGCAAGTTAAAGGGCCAGCCCAGATTCAAGGGGAGGGGAAATAGACTCTCGGTGGGAGGGACGGCATAGCCATACTGCAGAAAGACACATGAGATACAGTGGGGATTGCTGTGGCCATTTTCCAAAACAATCTACCACAGTATGATTCTGAAAATGTGGCATGTTTACCCAAAAGATGAATTCATCCATTTGTGCTCTAGCATTCATCCTCAACAGAAGTTATCTGGGTGTGACCATAATCTTTAATAGTAATCTATTCAATTTAAATACCCAACTTTTATTCCAATTCCCCCAAAATAAGAACTATGACGGTATGAATGGAATAGGGAAGTGGGTGCCATAACTTGGGCTAATACATTGTATTTCCTTCATTTGGATATAAAATATTTTGCCCATAACTTGGAAAGTTCTGGTTTGGAAACTCTTCAGAATCCCTGTGCTGTTCTAAATAATTAAGGGTCACATTTTTTTGCTGGACCTCTTATTCCAACACCAAGAGGAAGAATTGAAAGAAAAAAAAATTGCAAACCATAGCCCTAAAATGGATTAATGCGGTGATCAAATTGAAAAATTAAAGTGAATTTATGATCCCAAAGTCCAAGAGACCTTCCAGTTAAATGTGATAAATTTAACCACAAGTTTATCTTCCTTCCAAAACACCACTCAGATGCTAGTACCTCACTCTTAAATGACAAGAGACCATCAAGAATCCCCAGGCATTTAAGGAAGGCTTCTGATGTAAAATGGACAGCAAAAGTAAACAAACAAAAGAGGAACCTAAAGGAAACAGAGATAATAAAGGCAATGAAAGAAAACAATAAAAATTAATAGTTTGTAGTCGCAGATAATTTTGAAGATATTGTATGTTAATAAAGAGCAAGAAACTGAAAGAATACAGAGCTATTGGAAATAAGAATGCTAAAGTGAAACAAGATGTTAAATTCAAATTTTCTTGTGGTCTCAGTTTGAGCTAAATCCAAGAGCAACAGATTCCAGATCACTACCTCATATTCTCTTATGAGTCCACATAGTTTTGCATCCCTTATCATCACCCACCTTAACGATGTATGAGAGAAGGTGAGATTTGTGGACAAAGGCCAGTAGTGAGAATTTCTTTAGAGTGACTTACCAGTGTGTTCTTATTGCTCATTTCCTTCTGGGATAAGGAAACTAACTTATAGAGAAACACTCCAAGATGTTTTCCGATATCTCCCTAAAATTTCCAGGAGGTTTAGGGTAGAACAGAGTAGTGGGTACCTAATTGCCCCAACAGCAGAACAAGGAGGAAGGATACCGTGAGAGTATACTGAATCCCACTGGTGTTGAACAAAGGTTTGTGCTTCCCACAGGTTCCAGGTGGAAACTATGGAAAGGAGCAGAAATTGAGTCTTCTGGAAAGGACCTCTAGACAGGCATGATGTCCCCAGTTGTCTATTGAGGCACTTGTCTAATTGAGACTATTTTTAATACCTGGAAATGGCTCAGATTTCTTTCAAAGGCAGGAAGAAAATATCAAAAATAATGTGGTTGACAGACTATGGTATTTAAAAAATAAATAATTTCCTGATTTCAGTCTTACAAGTTCAACTTTTTTTTCCCCAATAAACTAGTTACCTTGTGGTTTCATCACCCTTTAACATCTCCTTAGCACATTTGTAACTCCTATTGTCAGCCCCTGGAGTCTCTCTGGAAACCTGGAGACACCCTGTAAAGCCACAATTAGCATACTTGTATAGAAATGAAAATATTTAATAGGTAGGCTAAATGAGGATATCCTGAAACTCTCAAAAAAAAAAAAAAAAAAAATATATATATATATATATATATAAAAGGCTAATATGCTAAGTGTCCGACCAGTCGCTATGACATGCACTGACCATCAGGGGGTAGACGCTCAACGCAGGAGCTGCCATGACGCGCACTGGCCATTTACAGAGAAATGGCACCACGGACCTGGCACCCACAAAGCAACACGTGGCTTCCCCCAAGTAGGACACAGGCCCCGCCACCACCCTGGAGCGATACCCCACCAAATAGCAGCTGATGCTGCCGTGACCCCATGGCGCAAAATGCAGCTCACAGCCCAGCCCAGCCCGAAGCAGTGGCTGTGGGTACCGGGTAATGATGTCATGTAGCTTCCTTTCCCTAGCGATTAGCCTCTTTGGAGTTTCTTCAGCCCAGGAACACGACTTGCTTTATAGCCAGGTGGAAACATTTCACACTTTAACCAAATGTCTGTGAAGTGTTTTCTCATGCCTCATCTCATTTGATCCTCACAGAAGTCCTGGAGTAGGTAGGTAGGAGACTCAGTGGAATCCTATTTTCTTTTCATTAGCCAGAAAATGGAGATTTAGAAAGCTTAGAAACTTGACCCAACTGAAAGGAAGTAAGAAATGGTGGGCCTTGAAAATGACTTCAGGTTTTCTCACTGTGCAGAATAGTCAAACACTGTTGCAGTTAAGTATTTTACCCTTTGTTCTCCCTGCATGATCTAAAATAATAATAATCTGCTTCGTGTTGATATTTACTGCTGTGTTGCTAACAATTACCTGAAAAAGAAGTTGGGGTGCTTCACTGGAAAAAGTTTAGCTAAATCAGAAAGCAGGTCTAATTAAGCAAGTTCATTCTATATATATACATAAAAGGCTAAGTTGACTCTCGCATGCACAATGCCTATAAAGCTTTCACTGGCACCATTCGTGTGTTTTGATCTGTCATTGTCGATCATGAATTTGGTTTGACACTTCTATTATAGAAAAAGGGCGAATAGCGATATTAAAATATTTCTTCTAATTAATTTCCTCTCAATGTGCACAAATTCATGCACCAGGCCATTAGTTTTAGAATAAAAGACACAAAGGGATTATAAATGAGAGAGAGAAAAAAAGGCTTAGATCAACCCAGAATTTTTAAGATTTATCTGTTAATAATTCCAGTAAGAGAGATGAGAGAAAATGGATGAGAAGAATTTTTTTTGAAGGGGAAAGTTTCCCTGATCTGAAGAACATGATGTTTCAGACTAAATGCTTATGTAAAGTGATTTAAAAAATTGATCAAAAGATACATACCAAGGAATGCAACTGGGATATTTCAAAATAATAAATATAAGAAGACTCAAAATAGTCAAAAAGAGGGGGGAAAGTCATACTCAAAGTAATAGAAATCAGAAAGAATCAGGCTTTCTATTTGCCACATTAGAAGAGAAGAAAACATATAAAAGCATTTTTTTTTTTTTTACAATTCAGAGAGGAAAGGGTTTCAGTCTAGAATTCCACACCTGCCTACATTTTTGATCCAGTATAAACACTGGAATAAAGACATCTTCAGATATGCAAGGTTTCATAATTTTTCTCTCTCTCTTGCAAGCTTTCCTAATCTGATCCTCCAGGTTTAGCTTTAGTTAAATGAGAGTTAACTAAATATAAAGGATCAATGAAATAGAGTATCCAACACAAGAAATCAAAAATGTAAAACAATATCTAGATGATGAGAAAGGTTAAATCCCAGGTGACAAACTGAACCATGAGCCTAGAGAGAAAGGTATTCACATTAGATCAATAGAATGAAGTACTGCCTGGCCAGCATGGCTTAGTGATTGAATATCGACCTATGAACCAGGAGGTCAAGGTTTAATTCCGGTTGTGGGCTTGATCCCCAGTGGGGGGGAATGCAGGAGGCAGCTGATCAATGATTCTCTCTCATCATGGATGTTTTTCTCTTTCTCTCTTCCTCCTTCTCCCTTTCTTTCTCTGAAATCAATAAAAACATTAAGAGAGAGAGAGAGAGAGAGAGAGAGAGAAAGAGAGAGAGAGAGAGAGAGAATATGAAATACTCTGGGAAGGAGTTCTCCAAAGGGGATAAAAAAGGAAATTGATATTTTAGCTGGTCTCTTTGACTATTAGAAAATACTAATAATGAAAGAAAATTATATATATATATAAAATTATACACTATATATATATAGATTATTATACACTATATATATATATATATATATATAGATTATTTTTTCATTTCTAATACAAATGTGTTTATAATTGCTTCTCTCTTAAAATTTGCTTTGATATATATCAAAGCAAATTTTAAGAGAGAAGCAATTATAAACACATTTGTATTAGAAATGAAAAAATAATCTAGTTCATACTTGGCTCTGTAGGAAATAATACACAGTTCTTAAAACACTATTGATTTAACAAAAACTTTATTAGGAATTATAAATATTCTTAATTTATTATGGAAGAGTGGTTTAAAAGCTAGATTGTGTCTCATAAAGGATATCAAATACAATGTATAAAACTGATACACCAAGAAATATCAATATAAGCCATTTGGCAATCTGGAGACCAGAATAAATCACCAAAGGAGATTTAAAGGAAAGAGGTGGGAGCTCAGGGATATAGGGAGGGGTTGAAGTTTAATTGTTCTATTTATTTTGTCACTATTTTTTTTAACTGTGTATATGTATTATTTTAGCAAAGAAAGGACACAAGAAGAAGGATATCTAACATGCCTTGATTCAACTCAAGCCTACACTATTTGTTGATCACTTTCCTTTTTCAAATCAGTTTGAGTGTGAAGGATGTGATGATAAGACATATCATGTTCCTTTTGGGGGTTCCTTAGGGAAGGAGAAAGACTGGAGTAGTGAGAAGCATGGGATCTGGCTAACTGTGGCTAACCTCTCTGTGCCTCTGTTTTCTCATCTGTGATATGGGAATGGGAATGAACAAGCATATTGTACAGGTTTGTTGGGAGGATTAAAATGAGTGGCTGCATATCCAGGGAGTGCTTCCGTTCATAACACATACGAAATGCTCAAAAAGCAGTAGTTAACACTATATTTTAGTTCATAACACATATCATAAAATGTTAAGTGCAATGCTAGAAAGCCAGCCACAATGCTTGGGTTTTAAAACAACAACAACAATTCACTGATCAAAATAATTGTTAGTTACAGGGCCCTGATTATGAACGGAAAAGCTTTGCAAAAGCAATCCACTGTTGGACAAACTTCCTGAGCCAGCACGTTGGTGTGTGTTTGCTTGGCTTCTGTCTCCTGCATTTTACATGTCAGGCCAGGTTTGTCACTTCATTGCCTTCTCTTGGCTCCGCTGGTTTCGTCAGTGCCGTCGCCCCTGAAGGTTTCTGCCCCCGCGTCGCTGCTAACAGCAGTCACCCCACCTCTTGGCTGTCAACTGAAAGGCCACTGAGAGTTGACTTCCTGAGAGGAGCCCTGCTGGAGAACAGAGACCCCAGCCAAATAGCTAGAATCCACATGTCTGCAAGGGCAGACAAGCATACACTAAGCATCTGCCTCTGAGGACCCTGCCTATATGTTCTCTGCTGAATTCTCCTCTTGATATTTTCTCACCTACGTGACCGGGGAACAGACCAAAGGAAAGCAGAGGAGACCGTGGGAAGCATCCAAAACTGGGAAATTTTGGTGGAGTCTGTAGTAATATAGCCATACGTAAACTTTCAAAGACTAATTATTAAGCCTTGTATTGGATTATATTTTTAGCCAGTAAACTAAGGTTTTAAAAACATGTGAAACATGCCATGATCTTAGGAGGAAAATAGGAAATAAAATTATGTATTCCATCTGATCTTATCTCCGTAAGAAGAAAAAATAACACACAACTGGGAGGAAATAAGCCAAAATGTTAAGAGAGGTCATTCTGGGTTCAAAGATTATGAATAGTTTTTATTTCCTTCCTTACTCCTTTTCTTTGTGTTTTTATTTAGAAAGGCTATTATTTCATCATGATAAAAATCTATATGATTAAAAAATAAGCAGTAATACCTCTAGATAAATAACACAATTAAATTTAATTCCATGAATCCGTGAGTACTTATTTTTCTTTTTCTTTTTTTTATATATTCAGGAATTAGAATAATTGAATTAGAGTTTAAGGAATCAACATAGATAAAATTTTCTTTTCTCTTTGTATGTTTTATTTATTTTTTTTAATATACAAAATAAATCAGTCTCTATGTGGTCTCCACTTTCAGTCCTCGGGTATCAGGGTTCTCTCCTGCGAGTTTTAAGTTGATTACTCAGGAATTTTTTCTGAATTTTAGTTGTAATTCCCATTTGTTCCTGGGAGCATGTCCATGCAACATCCACTTTACCGCCATTTTTAATCTCCTGAGTACTTATTTTCTAATGTCATGTTAGACACGTTTAGAATTCAGTGCACTTTGGCAATGAAATTGATTTTCTTCATTTAGCATTTAGTTTCATAGCATCTTATGAGTCCTATTTTCTCGGTAGATTTTAAACCTCCTGCAGGCAAGAACCAGGGGTTGACCTCTCTGCGACACAAATGCCTGCCCGTGCTCTCCTGCTGTGAAGTGCTTCCACATCCCCCAGCTTTGGAGAAGGAGGGCGTGGGGTGTTTCTCTCTGCCCACCACTTATGCTACTTGGAACAAACTCTCAACAATGACAGGAACTATTTGGACGAAGGTGGCCACCTCTCTAATTACTCGGAACTCCACTGGACTGTTCCTAAGTTTAGTGCCCATTACCTAAAGGTTAATGTGGCTGAGCAGTACCAAGAGGATTAGGGTTTTTCCAAGAAGTGGTCTGTAGCACAATATGTTCAGGATGAGAGGGTGTGACTGGCACCGTAGAACAGCTCGCTGGCAAGACCCACAGTGTCCCACGGTCTTCCTCTCAGAGCTGTGTCCTAGTCTGGGAGGCTTAAGGGAGGAAACGGAAATGACAGGGACGGAGATGAAGCTGGGCAGAGTGTGGACATGCGTTCAAAAACTATTTTCAAATCACCATGGCTACAGGGACCAACAAACGCTTGTCCTCACAGAAACTACATTCTATTGGAGACACTTCATTCGATCCCAGTCTGTTCAGTGAGAGAGTGTGAAAAGAGAGAGAGAGTTGGGGGCTATTAAGTAAATCAGAAGACGCAGGAATGAGAAATACACATTTTGTTCTATTTTGTAATTAGTTCTAAGTCTTGATTTGTCAACCACTAGCACTACCATCCTCACCTCTCTTCCCTCACAGGAAAAAGTAAAACATGTTCATTATAGAACCATATGGGAAATCATTCTATGTACCAACAATAATAAAAAAAAATTAGGAATATAATTCTCCAATTCAGTATCCTAATCTCCACCATTGTAGTTTAGGAAGCATTTTGTTCTTCAGGGAAAACTTAATGGCATTTATATGAAAAGTTCCCACAACCTGACAGAAGGTGGTAACTTGAGGAGCAATAGCAAGAGCAACACATAACCTTGTGTCCTACACTTACACCCCGTTCAGTCCACTCCAGACGCTGTATTTCTCGATGTGACTGGAATACACCAAGCTCATCCCTACCTCATGGCTCTTGCTTTTATTGTCCTCTATGCCTGGAATGGTTTCC
The DNA here is from genome assembly GCF_951640355.1 of Cnephaeus nilssonii. NCBI lineage: Eukaryota > Metazoa > Chordata > Mammalia > Chiroptera > Vespertilionidae > Cnephaeus > Cnephaeus nilssonii. The sequence continues at coordinate 17,761,519 of NC_137088.1, read as the reverse complement.
CAGCAAATAGTTACAGGTCTCTCTCCCTCAAACTGTTCAGTTCCTTGTTCAGAGGTCTGCTCCTTACAAAGAGCTTCGCTGACCATCCTAGCTAAGATATTTCCACTCACCCTTACCTGGTTTAATTTTTCTTTAGAGTACGTATTATTACCTGAAGTGATAAGACAAATATTTATTTGCTTATTATTTATCTGTTTTCCCCCCTAGAACGTAACTTCCGTGAGTATAGATTTATTGTTTGCCCTCTTCCCTCCTACATCCCCAGAGATTAAAAGGGTAGATGATGCAGTGGGTACCCAATAAATATTTGTTGAATGAACTAATTGAATTGAGTTTATCTACAGAGAATAGTTGAAAGCTCAAAAAAATTTGATTTAAAAAATTGTAAAAGTTCATTCTACAAATAATTAACACTGTATCTTTCATTGAGTTATAGGATTTAGAATGAAATCACCATTATTGAGCACCCTAACACACACACACACACACACACACACACACACACACCCTAAACAAGGTACCAAAACAAAGATGTTTTCTTGGGCCCAGGTGCTACATTTTGGTCACATAGATGATATAATCCTGAATTTCCAAACCCACCCAATTTAGAGTTTCAGCCTCTTTGCAGCAGGCATCCCATGGGAGATCCAGAGATAGTATCTAGGCTGTTTACCAAGAGAATGCTCTGGTCTGAAGGTCCCTGGCTATTGTTACACCGTTTGTTTTTTCATGATTGGAATGTGTGACACTATTTGAGGGTGGGCTAGTGTCTAAATGGAATGGGTGAAGAGAAACAGAAAGACATTCTCTTTGCCACCTTTGCAGAAAGGCGGCTGGGGAATATATGTACTGAATTACCCACTGTCAATTATTGATAGCTCTGGCTGGACTCATTTATCCTCTCCAGTTACTTTGACATAGGGCTAAAAGGCAACTGCTGGCCTGCTTGGTTCTTCACAACCTCTCATCCATAGGGAAGTTCTTAGGAAAAGCTTTAACAAGCTGAACTGACCCTTAGAAGCTTCTATGGTTTTCTAGATATCTCTGGACAACCTAATCTATATATATAAAGGCTAATATGCTAAGTGTCCAACCATTCGACCAGTAGCTATGACGCACACTGACCACCAGGGGGAAGACGTTCAATACACAGGCATGAAAACATGGAACAGACTGATGAATCTCAGAGGGAAGGTGAGAGGAGGGAGGGTGGGAAGAGATTAACCAAAGATCTTATATGCATACTAGAGGCCTGGTGCATGAATCTGTGCACTGGGCTTCTAGTAATTCATAAAAGGAAAAGGCATTCATCTATTCATTCATTTAATTTCATCCGGGAAACTAAGGCTGATGTTCAGCAGCTTGCACCAATGTAGCTATACTTGGTTATGAAAATACTGAAGTACTTGTGTCCACATGGTAAATATTATCCATCCTGAGCGCCCTCCTACAGGGTCATCTGGGTTTTCCCCAAAGAATCCCTCACCACTAAAAGGTTGTTACCTGGCACAACAACGTGCCTTCTGGAACAGGTCTGTGAGAGAATAGCTGAGATCCATTCTGAGTAGCAGACTCATTACCTTCCATATAATAAACATTTGAGTATCACCCTACCCGAGACTGTAATGGCATTGAGACTTCCATTTGAAAGTTTTATGTCCCTTCCTTCATGCCAAATCCAAGGTATCTTAACAGAGATGGAACACACATCATATGAAAATATTGAACTGTTTTGAAACATCCTAAAAGAGACGTCCTCCATGATCTATTTCTGTGGCCTTGCCCTACCCAAACAAACCTCAGACCTGCTGCCAAATTTGAGAGCATTTCTAAAGAAAAGACATTCTGCTTTCAACACGTACACCCACAAGTGCTGTGGGATCTCCTCCTCCGGCCCCGAATTGCCTCTGCGGCTGGGATATATGAGTCCAATGTATTACATTCCCAGGCACCATCGCATTGTGCTTCCAGAGAAGGTCTGAGAACTGGGTCCAACTAATAATAGATATTGCAATGCTTGGCAACCTGCGCATTTTCTGGAAAAGAACTTTGTCCTCAGCAGATTCCACAGAACACTGCTTGAATCTTACAGAACTCTGGCCACAGTTTCTGGGTTGTGATTTACACAATTTCTCAGAAATCCATCGATCAGAGCCCCACTGTGGAGAGGACCAGGAGCTTAAGATGTGCAGGAATCTTGGATAGGTTGAAAGGGCCCTGCATGGACATCTGAATTAGAAGACTACTAACCATTGGGAAGGAACATGTAAAGCAAGGGGGAACACGTGGGACAAAAGTCACCGACATTCAAGGGCAGAGACCTGCTGGTATTTTTCTTCCTCTGAGAAAGAGTGAGGTGTGTTGGTGCTGATCTCAATTATCATTTGAGGTTGACTCCAAAAGATACTGAATGGCCAATGGCTGGAAAGGGGGCTCTATTGTACTGCTGCATTTACCTCATTGCACCATTCTAGTGATTTTCTTTCTCTTGGGGAGCTTCCCTGGTGATTTGCTTTCACCTCCATCAGATTAAAGTTCAATCTCCCAATTGCTTGAGTCCCAGTTGTAACTATCTCTCCACTCCGAGCCCTGTTTTCTTTAAAATTTCTAGTTTATTCTTTAGTACACAAGTGATGAGCCACCACCATCAAGATCCTTTTTGTAGAAAAAGGAAATAGAAATGTATATTCTTGTCAGTCTTTATGCCGCTGACTTTAGTTTATGAACAGCTTAGACTTTTGAATCCCTGTGTGGTTCTGATCAAAAGAAAACATTAATTAGAAAGCAAAAGAGTACTTTTTAAAATTTTTCACTTTAAATATCTGGTTCCACAGGGTAGGAAAGAAGTATTTTGCCTCCCTTCAGCTCTCCTGTCCTTGGCAGTTGACTTGGCTAGGCAGGCAAGGATCAGGAGAGCATTTGGGGGAAGGTCTGTCTCGGAGAGAAGGGAAAAGAAGGAAGTAGATCAAAAGCCTAGCAAGGAATTTTAGGGGGAGTCTCACTTTGGGGAAGGTATCCACAGAGCCTGAAGCCAATGAAAACCAAGTCTCGATTGATTCAGCAAATAATTATGAAGAATCAAGCCTAGTGGAATTGCCACTTCAGTTGCAGATTGTCTGACTGAGTTGCAGAATCACTGTCATTAATATCAGAATTATCATCAATCAAATCTGCTGGTATTCTCCTTATGTTGTCATCAGTGCTGAATCATGAGCTAAATAGCCATCGCCCTTGTCTCTCAATCTGTTTTCATTCAAAAGGACATGTGGATTGCAAAAAAATAACTGCTAGAACACTAAATATTTGTCTCTGCAACTCAATCAGCATTGCACCTGAATGAAACAAGAGAATACTAATACATTTATGGAGACTACAGGTCTTTCCTTACTTATATTTATACTGTAGTATCTAGGACAGTGCCTGACATGAACCAGGCCCTCGGAGGCCTGTCTGCAGAGTGGTCAAAGGAAAAGGAGTAAGTACGCAGGGTGTCCGTGAAGTCCAGAAACATAGGCCAATCTACATCATCTCATCAAGGACATCTTCAGTCTGTGAAAAGGTAAATTAGCATTATGTCTCCAGACTTCGTGCACACCCTTGTAGTTTGTGAAACCATGAGTAGAAGAAAAGATCATAGGATTTACTATTTATTCGGGATGTGAACCACAGGGAATTTAGCACCTATTTCCCAGTTATTCCGCAAACACTTTTTGAAGAAGTGATTTTTAAAGCTTTTTGAATAAAACAAGAGGGTTTCAACATTTTACCAAAGGAACAGGTTTGGGTGAAAGATGAACTCTGAATTGTTGAGCTCTCCCTCTTGGTGTAATAGAATCTCCTATTCATCCTTCAAGCCTTTGTTTAAATCACTGATTCTAAACTGAGGACAGCTTTGCCTCCAGGGAATATTTGTCAATGTCTGGGGCTATTTTGGGTCCTCACAACTGGGAGGGGAGAGATCTTGGCATCTAATGGTAGAGGCCAGAGAGGCTGCTGAACACCTTACAATTCACAGGGCAACCCATCACAACAAAGAATTATCCAACCCAAAGTGTCGGTTGCATGGGGGCTTAGAAACCCTGGTTTCAGTATACCTTACAGAAGGATTCCCTGACATATCTCAAACTTTACTAACTTCCTGTAAACCCTTATCTCACTTTATACTTTCCCTTCATGGCATTTATCACAATTATAATTAAATACATTATATTTGTTTCTTCCACTAAAAACAAAGACTCATATGAAAAGAAATTATATTTCATTCACTACTGTATCCTAGCACCTATTATAATGCCTGGCACATAGTAGAACCTCAATGAATGGATGAATCAACAAATGACCAATACTATACACTAAGCAAAATAGATACTCAGGTTGTTAAGTAGAGCTGTAGTTTCAGCCATCATCTGAAGTGTGTCAGATGGTCTTGGATCTCTCCTCTATTTCAGTTCAAGAAAATTATGAATTTAACCATGGTGTGAAGGGAAAGTAAAACTAATATTCAAACTCCTCTGTGTATACACTTTTTAATTTATAGACTTACTGCACTATTTCAGCATTTTAGCAGTCTACCAGTAAAAGAGCTTGGATATTAACCATGACAAAAAAAATATCTGGAATTCCAGGATTGACCTTGTGGCAAAGACTTATTGGCTCCCACAATACCTCTTCAGGTTCATTTTCTTTCCTCTCTCTCCCTCACAGCCATGCAACACACTCTGGTCAATAGGATAAAAACAAGATCTGCTAAGACTAGGGTTCAGAAAAAGCCTTTGTTTTCCTCGTGAAAGGGAGAGGCAAAATAGGCACCAACCTTCTTTCTCCTGGTTGGAAACAACATCAGCAAAATGCCTACACCTGGGTTGGTGGTTCAATAAGAAAAGTAGCCCATTTATTTAAGCCTCTATGGTCAGGTTTTCTCTTATTTTAAACTGAACACAGTCCTACCTGGTGATACATTCTTCTGTCTTGGCAACTAAGCTTTCTCCATGGCTTTTTATTTCTCTTAATCCTCTCACAAGGATATTTTTCCCATTGATTTTTAGAGAGAGGCAACATCGATTGGTTGCCTCCTGCATGCACCCCTACCGGCACTGGGGAACCTGCAACCAAGCTACATTCCCTTGACTGGCAATCGAACCCATGACCCTTCCCCCTAGGGCTGATGCTCTTAACCACGGAGCGAACTGGCCAGAGCTCTACCTGGTCCTTTTAACAATGCAAGGGCAGAAATGGAGGCATCTTGGCCTGGGCTTAAATCTCATCTAAAGTACAAAGTAAATAAAATCATCTGAGGCAGGAGAGTTTCTGACATTGAAATGGGGAAGAACAGTGTTCATTGTGAGTACAACCAAGAGAGAGGCCAGAGCTTGTGGTGTAGGTGGAAAAAAGTCAAATATTTGGGATACAAAGTGTACCTGGCTAACTGCCCATTTACATTTTGCAGGCCCCCTTTTTATTTTTTGGTAGTGAGTGGGTGTTAAAAATGAGAATTTCAGATGCAGATGTCAAGGTTCTGCAAGGAGAGAAAGACCTTCGCATGAAGCAGCTGCCCTACAATTTGGTGGATGCAGACTCGAGTGCTGCACCTCCTTCGTGGCTCTCTCACTAGGCTGTGAGCATCTGGGAGATGAGGGCCATGTCTTCTCGCTGTCAGTGTCCCTGGTCCCAGCAGAGTGCCAGGTCTATAGCACATTCTCAGTCAAGATTTTCCCAATTGAACACTTTATGGTTTTCTCCTTTTAGTCTTTTAAGAGCATAATTGTGAAGAGAGATCATTCAAGTCTGGAGAAGGAGATTAATTTCACTCCTTCCCCTCATCTGTTTTATTTTTTTCTTCATTTCATTATATAGTTCCTATGTTTTGAATAGAAAAGAACATGGAACTCTGAAATAGGGAAAAATCCTTAAGGGGAAAAAAACTTCATTCAAGAAAAAAATTTTTAAAAAAAATATTTTTATTGATTTCAGAGGAAAGGAGAGGGAGAGAGAGATAGAAACATCAATGATGAGAGAGAATCATTGATCAGCTGCCTCCTGCATGCCCCCCACAGGGGATCGAGCCTGCAACCTGGGCATGTGCCCTGACCGGGAATCGAACCAGGGCCTCCTGGTTCATAGGTCGATGCCCAACCACTGAGCCATGCCGGCCAGGCAAGAATTTTTTTTTAATTCCCCCAAATTATACTCCTCAGGACCCAGTTTCTTAAAATGAATGAATGAATGAATAAATGAGTGAATTCTTTACGTTAGGAAATACTGTCGCATGGCTGTGAGGAAGAGGAAAGAAAATGAACCTGAAGCAGTTACTACCTTTGATATACTAGCTTGTCCTACACCTTTTCAAGAATATGGTTTATTGCTCTTCAAAACCCTATTTAACTGTGTAACTCAAAAAGGGTTACAGGATCCAAAAAAATCATGGAGTAATGATTACCCAGTCATTTGCACACTTGGGTAGAGTTTGGGAGCTGCTTTTTTGCATCAGCAGGTTTGTACTGAGGAAACAAAGGGGCAAACAGGAAGAAGGACTCAAAGGATAGAAGAGGGCAATTCATAAAATGGAAAAGTCAAGCCGACAGACTCAGGAGTTATGAGAGGAAAGTTGGAGTTTCGTGCCTGCTACGACAGTCTCAAAATGTGTGGCTTAGTGTGGAGCCCAAAGAAAGTGTTTTGGCAGAAGTTTTAAGCTAAGAATGAAGAGCCTGGTGATGTGTTCCAGAAACTTCCACTAATGACTGAGTCACTTCTCTAACCCGATTGCCTCAGGGGTAAGGGGGTAATTAAGCCCCCTATGCCTTCTTTCACAAAATCATAATTGAAATGAGTTAGAAGCGCATGTTGGTGGAGAACTTTTGAGTTACATATGTTGTGTTTTTTTTTTGTAAGATCCTTGGGAAGACCTTGGGCAAGTTTTCACATTAACAAATCAAGAACAATTAATTTCTGGGTAATGTTTATGTCAGAAAGACTTGCCAGTGGTTGGGTCAATTAACAAATTGAAATAACTTATGAAAATGCATCTGCCACACGCTAGGGTGGAAGGTGGAGTGATCAGTGTGTCAAAGTGGTAAACTGAGTCAGGACTGGGCCTAGAATTTGTGTTTCAAAAGTATTGTGTTCAATATCTGGCAACAAATTGTAAAGTTCAAATAAACAAACACACGGTTTTTCCTTTTGACTGAATTTGAAAGCTCTAAGATGAGAACCCTAAAGCCATAAACATTTACACAGTGAGGCAAGCTCCTCATTATGTAAATACTTTGTGAAAACAACTTCGCTCCATAAAGTATTAATGCTATTTGATAAAAATCAGTTTTTGTTTGGTGTGTCTTTTGAAGCTGGTGTAACTCCCGGTCATTCTATATGACTATAAAAGCTTTTTGGAATCAAATCCTAATCCCAACATGTTTTTCTTGTTCATTTAAACCTTTTATATACATGTGGGAGCCAGAGAGAGTATAAGGCTTTTAGGGCTTAAGCTGAACTTGTTTGTCCTTCTCATGCATGCTCTCTGAAAAGTATTTGGCATGTTTGTATTTGTAAGTTAAAGTAGACATTTGTGTTCTTAAGCATTTTCTCTTTTTTTCCCCCCTTTATGCATGTTTGCTTGGTTTACAAATATAGACCATCTTCACATGGAAGAGAAGACATGCTGAAGTTTGGATTGTTTGACTTGCCACCTTGTAAAAAATAAATGCGGGTGTTGATTTGCTAGGTTAGCCCCTGACTTAAGCTTCCAAAAAGAAAAAGTGTTCCCAACTCAAACTCAGTAGTATTAATACCCCCGGAGCATAAAAACCTAAACAAACAGAACTCACCAAAGTGCTTGTCCGGTGCGGTAGGAGTCCAATTTAACTTCTGGAGTATTTTTAGTTTTGTTTCAAAAAGAAGCAACCGAGATTGCCAAGCAGGAATTCATAGCACTTTATTTTTCCCCTCTGGATATTACATCTAATGGCCATATAGGATGTCCATAGCAGAATAGGGTTAAGCTACATGAAATTCATAAAAGGACTACATTTAAATGGACTCAGGAAAAACTTAAAAAGATTTTTCCATGTGCTGAAGCTGCAGACTGAAGCAAATAAGTATTTGTTTCTCAAAAGGTGATCATGTGAAATGAACTATATGAGGTAGCTTGTGCTGTTTATGGAACATCTCCAAAACTTGTAGCTTAAATCAGCCACTATTTCATAAGCTCAGGAGTCTACAAGTCTGCGTTTTGGGGTGGGCTCAGGTGAGTGGTTCTTCAGATCTGGGCTGGGGTTGACTGATCGCAGTTGGGTTTGCTCATGAATCTGTGCTCAGTGGCTGGGTTAGTTGTGGACTATCTGGTCTCCGATGACCAAGGCAAGGACAGCTAAGGCCTCTTCCTTGTGGTCTCCCAGCCAGGTCCTTATTCAGATAAAACTTCTATACCTTTTCCATTTATTTTTCATCTGCCCATGTCTCTAAATTCCTTTTGTAATTTATTTATTCTGTGTCATGTTAGAACATCCCCAAGGGTAACATCCTTAAACCTGGTTGCCTGGATTTTCTTGAGACAGGGAGTGGAGAGAGCCAACATTTCTTCTGACTTATTTTTAATAACTTTTAGGGTGATTATATTTATGTATTTTATGGCCATCAGCCCTAAATGCTTTCAGGAAGGAGCCACAGTCCAAACAAAACTAATTGACTGATTAATTAGATAGCCAAATGATTAAAAATTAATGGTGAAATGAATTAGCATCTTTATTGAATTTAGTGCTTTTTATTTCTCCTTCCCATTTCCTGCATGTCTCAGAGAAGCTCACCAGTCCCAGGCAATTTTGCCCTTAGAAACTTGATTCCATGGCTAACCTGGGATACCACTTACAAACTCTGCAGCCACTGCAGAATGTGCCCTAGTTGTCCCTCGCCAATTAATCAGGAAACTTGAAGTGACTGATTGTAGCAACACAGGATGTTTTGACACAGCTATTTAGACAAAAAATGTTTGAGGGTCCCTACAAGGCTCACTGGCATTTGGGAGAGGGACTTGGCCCAAAGGTCAAGGTTCGAAATCAGCCACTCCTCTCTCAGCCAACAGTAATTATTCAAATGCGTACTGGAGCACCTACCCTGTGCTAGACCCAAAAAAGAAGACTATGATGCCAGTTCCACCCTCATGCAGTTCAAGTTGAGTTAGCAAGAACATTGTTTATTAGTAATCTTCCCAATAGTTTAAAACCTCTATAGTGAGTGCTATGAAGAAAAAGCATTGGAAATAGAGATTTGAGGATAGGGAAGAAGGTTCAATATTATGGTTGTTGAGAATGAAGAAGCAGGTCAACCAGGAAAACATCACAGATTATCAGGTGGTAAAACTCGTGCCATGAAGCCAGCATGAATTTTTCCACAGGACTCAGCTGTGTCAATGCAGAGCCTAAGAAATTAGATAATTAGATATATCCAGGGCCAAGGTCATGAAAGCTGGATCTGAGGAAATTGCCAGGGTCCAAGGTAGTTTAAAGCATGGGCAAGAGAGTTCTGAAATGATAAAATGTGATATGCAAGCTCAGTCGTGTAAATGAAAAATGGCTTCCACTCCTCATGGCCCACTTGGCCAGTGATCTTGAGCCTGTGAAGAGACACAGTTAGCCATCCTGATCAATGGAGTATCCCATCTAAAGGGAGTCATTGCCACTCAGCTGAAAATGACACTTGATAATGTTATAACAAATCATCAATGATAGGTAACAAAGAATACTGTCTTTAGGTACACTCAAATTTTTAAGTGACATTTTCTTTCCTCTATCTTACTGATTATTAATTTTTTTATAAAGTTCACTTTGTTCTAATTTTTTTTCCAAACGCAATGACAAGGGAGTCAAAGTCAGCAGTCCAAACGCAGTGGGGAAATATGATAGTGACTGAAACTTCAGGCGTGTTTAGATATTTTGTAAAATCAGCGAAAGGCCTGAAAGCCCAGGCTATTTAAACCCATGCCAATTTTCAGGATTTGTATTTTATGGAGAAAGAAATCTGTGTTATGTTGTGAAAAAGTTAATACAATGACGGCTGCAGTCAATCATACATTCCATTCATTGCCGGCAAGACATGGTGAATCCTATCAACCAGCCATGGTGATACTAGGGGCGACTCTTCTCAGGAAATTTCTACCTTCTCTGGCTTTACTGTCAGTGTGTTTATATTCTTTGTAGATTCACTACTTTCCCTGTTTTCCCAAAATTCATTCAAACTCTCTGGTTAACACAAGTCTCCAACCTGGTTCCAATCTTGTATGGCCAACCTGGATCTTCTGTCATGATCTCTGTGGGCTTCATGGGCAAAAAGGCCATATTTACGAAGTCAGTCACCTGACTCAACAGGCTATGGGATCCAACAGATGTCCCACCATTTAAATCTTTCCCTTAGATTCCCTTTAAATTGAGATATAATCTAAAATAATAAAAGGGTAATATGCAAATTGACTGAACAGTGGAATGACCATCCGGATGAACTTCCAGAGGACCTTCCAGATGAAGCCGAGCTGCCGCCACCCTCTGTGGGGCAATCAATGGGGGGGGGGGGGGGGGAGGCGGGACCTCCATGATCTATCGCCCCGCAGAGGATGGCGGCAGCTGGGGCTGTGAGGGCCGAGCTCCTTGCACGAGTTTCGTGCATCAGGCCTCTAGTTGATATATAACATTATGTTAGTTTCAGGTATACAACATATTGATTCAATATTTGTATATATTGTGAAATGATCAGCACAAGAAGTCTGGTTAACAGTCATTGTCACACATAGCTACAGTGTTTTTTTCTTGTGATGAGAACTTTTAAGTTCTACTCTCTTAGCAACTTATAATATAGTATTAACTATAGACACCATGCTGTACATTATATCCCTAGGACTTATTTATTTTATAACTAGAAGTTTGTACCTTTTAACCACCTTTCCCCAGCCCTCCAACCCTATCCCCCAATTCCAGTAACCACCAATCTCTTCTCTGTATCTGAGTTTTGTGGGGTTTTTTCAGATTCACATGTAAGTGAAATTATATAGGATTTGTCTTTGTCTGTCTGACTTATTTCACCTAGCATAATGCCCTCAAGGTCCATTTCCCTTCCATTTTTGAGAGATTTATGTAATCTCTTTGAGCTCAGTTTCCTCATCTGTCAAATGGGGTTGATTGAGTACTGATTTAAAATAGATTAAAGCTAAATCTCTTCTTGTATATAAACTATCCTAAATCCCAGGCATGATTGTTTCTTTGTCGCAATATCTGCTAATTTTATGGCATTGATTCTGTCAATTTTAACTCTATTTTATATTTTATATTTATATACCACAAAAGGTACCCAAGTGCCACCATTTCCAAACTATTTCTGATTATTTTATTTGATATCATTCACTTGCCTTGGATAAAAAAATGTACATGGATGTACAATCTTGAGAATTTATTGTGTATATCTGTACACTTGCTACCAATAAATTCAATTTAAAAGAGCACGATGGAGTATATCAGTATATCCTATCAATAAAAAAGTACTTGAGAATGAGTTCCCAAGATATGTGCAGGATATATATAAATGTACTCCTGTGCTAATATATTTTACATTATCAAACCATATGAAATAAATATGTAAAGGGATGTTACAAGGTGAAATCAATAATATCTTAAATATTTTAAATTTTGTTATATTGAATAAAAGTGCATTTTGGCACTCACTAAAATATTTTTTTCAGTAATATTTATAGGGCGGACAATGTTATGTCTTATAAAAGTGTGAGCAGATTGTAAAAGTTAATTCTGCCCATTATTTACTTTAGCTTGGCACTTTCTTTGCAGGATTTGGCCATTTGAGACAGGTAAATGAACTTAAAACTAAATACTATAATTTGTAAATACACCACTGGGCATAAGTAAAGAGTAATGTTTTAAAAGAAGATAAAAGTGAATGAACAAGTAGGGATAATAATCTCAAATCCTTTGGGTTGGGGAAACTTCACATCACATATGACACAAGACTTAAGAATCAAGTGAGAACGGGAAAGTCAATTGCATTTCAATGTTAGTAAAGCTTAATGTTTTTCCTTTTTAAATTAAAAATAAATAGAGCCCTAGCTAGTTTGGCTCAGTGGATAGGGTATTGGCCTGTGGACTGAAGGGTCCCAGGTTTGATTCCAGTCAAGGGCATGTACCTCAGTTGCATGCTCAATCCCTGGCCCTGGTAGGGTGCATGCAGGAGACAACCAATCTATGTGTCTCTCTCACATCGATGTTTCTCTCTCTATCTCTCCCCCTCCCTTCCACTCTCTCTAAAAAAAAATCAATGGAAAAATATCCTCGGGTGAAGATTAGCAAAAAAATAAAATAAAAAGGGTGATTTTTTTTAAAAAAAGTTTAAAAAATAATAAAAAATAAAATAAATATAAATAGACATTCTAATTGTTCTTCCTGAAATTCAATACATTAGTGGTTCCCAAACTTGAGTGTGCCTCAATGTTAACTAGAGGGGCTGGTTAGAATATAGATTGCTGGGCCCTGCTCCCAGAGTTTCTGATTCAGTCCATCTTGTTAGGACCCAAGAATTTGCATTTCTGACAAGTTCCCAGGTGATGCTGATGCTACTGATTGCAGGAGCACAGTTTGAGAACCACTCAGAAGATCATCTTGAAGACCCCCAGGGCTAGATCCTCTCCCGGAACTTTGATGCACATGACACAAATGTAGTTAAGATCAATGCCATCAAGAAGTGATGTTCACACTATATCCTGGTTTACATTATCCATTTTTGTCCTAAATTTCCCTACCACCCACTCCACATCACCCATTGTCCCTCCCCCCTCCCCCCTCTGCCCCCCCCCCCCCCCCCCCAGGGATTCGGAAAGAGCCCAGAGGACAAGGGAAGGATGGCGCATCCTCTCTGGGAATACAGCTGACAGTTTGCACTACCTGGCGAATTCATAACCTCAGCATGTTTCCCCAGGGTGAATTAATTGCCTTGCTTTTCCTTTTCCTTTGCATAAAGCCAGGCAGATTTGTCCCCTGTTTAGACAAGACTTTCTTGCCAGCACTTTCTGAGGATGGCCAGAAAGTGGCTGCTGTGTGAGGTTGATAGTGTTGTCAGGAATTCCAGGGCGGGGTGCTGTCCCTTGAGTTGGGAAATGCTAACTGAGGTCAATTCCAGTTCAGCTTCCTACCTACAGAATTATGGCAGGACGTGAGTTTGGCCCGCGTGAGAGGAATAGGTCAGCAGAAACGTATTCTTGTCTTCCTAATAGCAGACATTCCTGTTTCTAAGCCTTAAGTTGGAACATATTTTTCCCTTACTTGAGATCCAGCAATTCGTGTCCTCAAATGAGGTATTTTAAAATCAAACGCATAGACAACAAAACCAAAGAAAATCAAAACCAGAAAACGTTCCTTTTTCCAAGGGAAAATCATGCATCAAAAGTTATTATTATGTTTAGTATCTGAAATTAAAAGTTATTGCTTTGGCCCTAGTCGGTTTGGCTCAGTGTTAGACCATTGATTGACCCTCAGACTGAAGGGTCACAGCTTCAATTCCTGGTCAAGGTTGCAGGTTCCCCAGCCCCTTGTAGGGGCAGGTACAGAGGCAACCAATTGATGTCTCTCTCTCAGGAGGATGTTTTCTCTCTCTCCCACCCCTCCCTTCCATTCTCTCTAGAAATCAATGGGGAAAAAATCCTCTGGTGAGGATTTACCAAAAAAAAAAAAAATGTCATTGCTTTGGCTTCCTAATAACAAAACTGCCCCCAAATTGAATGACTTAATCCAACCACCATTTTATTTCTTTTGCTTGTGCTTCTGCAATTTGTGCAGTGCTTGCTAGAACAGCTTGTCTCTGCTCCACGTGGGGTCAGCTAAGGTGCTCGAACGGGGGCAAGACAGCCCACTTCCAAGATCGCTTCACTCACTGCCATCGGGGAGTTGGTGCTGGGGTGGTTGGCAAGCGCCTGGGTTTGCCCCTGGTGGTCTCACCACGTGGCTAGGTTGGTCTTCTCACCGCAGGTTGGTCTCAGGGTAGAAGAACTTCTAAGGCACCGTGTGCAAGAGCAGATACTCCCAGGCCTTCTTAACAACTGAGCCTGGATCTGGCACAACTTTGCTTCCATCACATCCTTTTGGTTAAAAGAAGTTAAGGGGCCAGCCCAAACTCAAGAGGACAGTCTACACAGGACGTGAACACTAGGAAGGGCGGGTCATTGGGGCCAGCAGAGTGTCAGGATCTTCTCCTCCCTGCTGCTTTGCAATTCCGCACCACTGTCAGGCACTTCAGCACACACAGGGCAGAGTGTCACTCTCGGGGTGGACATCCGGGCCTAAAGAGGGAAAAGTGGCTTTGACTTTATCTGAGCATTCTCCGAGTGCCAGGATCTGTATCTGCCGTATAGGCATCTCAGTGTAACCTCCCCTGGAACCTTCCTCTGCTAGCAAACTCTGCAGTATCCTGCTGCCTTATTTTTCCTTCCTAGCACTCACCACCGCCTAACACTTTACTAAGTAGTTGTTTACTTGGTTATTGTCTGTCTCCCCTCTGTGTAAATGCTGATCAAACGTAAAACTCCCGGGGGAAGGTACTCAGTTCCTTTTGCTCTCTGCTGCATGCCCAGCCCCGACAACAGAGCCTGGCACTTAGAAGTCTCTGCAAAAAAATATCTGTTGAATAAATGAATGTCGAAATGTCATGTCTGAGACTATGCCTACGAGGCAGACAGGAAAACTCCAAAGGAAGTTGTTCCGATGCAGGGCGATGGCTGGGGTTTGTGTCTTCTCCCTCGGGCTGGGGCTGCGCGCCCCCTTGTTGTGTATGGTGTGTACCTTCTGCCGGTTCCCATGGTGTCATTGTTCTGAGGTGTCAGTGGGCATCCATCATGGGTTTAGAGGGTTTTCTATGCAGCCGGCAGCTCCTTTATTTGGCCAATTAAGCTTTGTGCTCCTGTTTCCAAATACAGAGGTGAGGGAAACATGAACCTGGCTTTATCTAATGCCTCAGTTTTAAGGAGCAGCCTCTGGTGCAAGGCTATGTTAGTTCCAAGGAAACCTTGGATAGCCTCATCCTTGCTAAAACTGGTTAGTGAGCCTTAGCTATTCATTCCTAAAAAGAGGCTTAACCAGATAGTTTTTCATTATGTTCTGCCTTTCACTGGGTAATAAGGAGGGGGGTGCTTGCTTTCTTCCTTCCTTTCTTTCTCTTTTTTGCTTCCTACCAATTTTCATTTTCTTTCCGCGCTTCTTTTCTATCGCAGCCCCTTGAAATTTGGTGTTTTGGGTTGAATCCCCGTGGGAGCTCAATTCTCCAGTGGATGTGTTCTTTTGATTGTTTATCGATCTCAGGGAAACAGATCAGATTTCCTTAATGAACTTGATGTGCTTGCATCTGATTTGGTTACAGGTCACCTATATCTGTCACTTGTGAGGCCTCTCATTTGAATGCCCAGTCTATTTATTATCTTTTAAGGAGTTTCTTTATCTGAAACCCATTCATCCTGGCGCAGAGCAAAGCAGCCCTCAGTGCTGTGGTTTCCAACCATTTTACCAGCCCAGAAGGCATCTGTGTGTGTGTTTGAAAACAAGGTTAAGTAATTGCTTTGAAAAAGCATCGTAAATGTTTCTCTTGGATTGTGTCCTGGTTATTTTCCTCCACATCTTTTCGTTTTCCCATGTTCCAGCCCCCACCGCACCCCCATTCCCAGCTCTGCTTGTGTTACTAGAGAAGGACGACTCTATCCACCGGATCAGAGGCACTAGTGTGAGTGTTGTTTCTGATTGTGATGACCTTAACCACAGTCTAAATATGCTATGGCTGCGGGTCAGAGTTTTCTGAGGCTTTTCAGATGCTAGGCCTCGAGTTTCCAGAATACAACGTGAGTTTTAAATCCGAAGAAGAGACCTTTTATGGCCCGTGGAGTTTGCAAACACCACTCCACTCCACCTAACCCAGACACAAGTTTGAGTCTGTGGATCTGGATTCCTGCATTGAAATAGTTCAGGTGAGCTCCTGAAAGCAAACCAAGGCCAGGCCATGGGCATGGCAGGACCTCAACAAGGTAGAATGTGAACACACTTCTGTTTGTTCCCTTTGGAATCACCCCACTTTCCTTTCTCTCCCTCTCTCTCCTTCTCAGTCCCCATCTTTTCTGATGTGAACATGCCCCCCGTTCACATCAGAAAAGAACATGCCCCTTGTCTTCAAAACTAGGACAAGAAGCCCAGCTGGCATGGCTCAGTGGTTGAGCATTGACCTAGGAACCAAGAGGTCACAGTTCGATTCCCAGTCAGGGCACATGCCCGGGTTGGGGGCTTGATTCCGAGTGGGGAGAGTGCAGGAGGCAGCCGATCAGTGAGTAATTCTCTCTCATCATTAATGTTTCTATCCCTCTCTTCCTCTCCTTTTCTCTCTGAAATCAATAAAAATCTTTTTTAAAAAAAAAAACAAAAAAAAAAAACTAGGACAAGAAAACAGTCCCAGATCCTCTTGGGTTTGGCAACAGCCTTGAAGCCTCTGATAACAGAAGTGTCCCAGAAGCTAGATTAAAACTCCTTGTTATTTTTTTCACCTTCGGCAAGCAAGTCTGTGTTTCGCATTGGTCCTGCCTGATTTTTGCAGCTTTAACCTGTCCCAATTTTTAAGGAACATAATGTTTTTCTTTATTGTCTTTTTCTTTCCCTCCTTCTGTCTGCTTGCATTTCAGTCACTAATTAGATTATTGCTCATTTCTGTCAAAACTGGTCCATTTAACGTCAGCAGCACAAAATTATTGCGCAGCTCTGAACAGGATCAAGTCCAACTTTACAGCCCTCATCTTCCATGATTTACAGCATCCATTTCAGGGGGATGTAAAAATTCACTCATTACTCCCCACTTCCCTGTTGGCCTGTGTGTATCATGGGAAGAACACTGGACCGGGAGCTGAAAAGTCCTGAATTCTAAGCGTGGATATGCAGTGTGTGATGATACCTTTGGGCATTCACTTACCTTCTTTAAGACTGAGTTTTTCTCACCTATGTGAAAGGAATGACCATGATTACCCTGCTGCTATGGAGTCATTGAACAACCAAGTGAGAAGTAAGAGCTTTCAGCTACTCAGCAAGCGCTTACTATGTACCAAGTAATATGAGGCACTTAGAATCCTACCTAATAATAGACAAATATGCAAATTGACCATACCTCCGCCACGCCCACAAGCCACGCCCATCATCCAATCAGAGCGAACATGCAAATTAACCCAAACCAAGATGGCTACAGCCACAGAGAGCAAGGTTTCCTAGGTAACAGAGGAAGCCAAGCTTTCCGCCTGCCCTTGCCAGGCCTAAGCCTCCACTCAAGCTACAAAGTTTCAATTATAGAAGGTAAACAAATTCAAACAAATGGCGGCAGAATGGAGCTTGAGAGAGCAGGCCAGGGTTGCTGCCGGCAACAGGGGAAGCAAAGCTTTCCGCACACCCTGGCCGGGCCCACCCACTTAAGGCAACAAAGTTTCAATTATAACCCCAACACAAATGGCTGCCGGCCTCGGAGGGAGCCCCAGGCTTGGCTCCGCTCCAGGCTACAAAGTTTCAATTGTAGAAGGAAAATAAATTCCAGATACCAGGGCCTCCGCTTGGGTTGCCAGGGAGCGTGGCCGGCCTGCAAACCACCACAGGCCCCTCGCTCAGGCTGCCCCATGCCCCAAGGGAACCCCCACCTGATCTGGGACACCCTTCAGGGCAAACCAGCTGGCCCCCACCCGTGCACCAGGCCTCTATCCTATCTAATAAAAGAGTAATGTGCAGATTGATCATCACTGCAACACACAATATAGCTGCCCCCATGTGGTCAAAGATCCTGCCCCCATGTGGACACAAGATGGCCACCACAAGATGGTCAGCAGGAGAGGGCAGTTGGGAGGCATCCGGCCTGCAAGGGAGGGCAGTTGAGAAGGACCAGGCTGCAAGGGAGGGAAGTTGGAGGTGATCAACCCTGCAGGAGAGGGCAGTTAGGGGTGACCAGGCCGGCAGAGGAGGGAAGTTGGGGGCAAACAGGCTGGCAGCAGAGTGGTTAGGGGGTGATCAGGCTGGCAGGCAGAAGCGGTTAGGGGCAATCAGGAAGGCAGGCAGGCAAGCAGTTGGGAGCCAGCAGTCCTGGATTGTGAGAGGGATGTCCGACTGCCCGTTTAGGCCTGATCCCGGTGGTGGGATCGGGCCTAAACGGGCAGTCGGACATCCCTTGAGGGGTCCCATATTGGTGAGGGTACAGGCTGGGCTGAGGGACAACCTCCCTCCGTGCACGAATTTTGTGCACCGGGACTCTAGTACAGGAATAAAGGGAAGGTCCTTCTTGCTCTTTAGAGGGAAAACCATCATCATCATCAACACACAGCTTTACTTTAATGTTCAGACGCATGAGAGCGTGGAGCCCACAGTTTAGCTCATGCTCCTCTTCCACTGATCAAGGATGATGCAGTTGGCATCAGCAGTTAGGAAACCTGGCTCTGAATCTCCACAGGACTTTATTGTCACCCCTGGACAAGATCTGTTGAACTGAGTATCACCACATCATAGAATCTACCACATAGTAGACTCTCAATGGAAAGTTGCGTAAAGTAATTTATGACGAAGTCATGAATGAGTGACTGAATGAGGACATTTTACCCTGAACAATTTCAGCTTGCTTCCTGTGATTGGAAATATCAATGGGGATTCCTGTGAAGGTCTTGTTGTCTCCCTGTTTTACCTGATTCCAGTTAGTTTTCACTGGAAACTGATTCTCTCTTAACTCGTTAAACTTAACTGTGAGATTAATATTATCTGGGGGGAAACTACTGCTGAGATTATTTTGTCTTATCCCAAGTAGATTCAGAAATATTTGTGAAAAATACAATTGAAACCAAAATTCAGATTATTCTTTGCCTCTCCTATAACTCTTATCATTGGAGGTGACCGACTGTCGCTGGGTATTTTTATACGTCTTGCCCATAGATTTTTCTTATTTGGCCAGGTGATTATGGGGAGACCAGAAAATTGCTTGAGTTAGGCACAATGGTCTTTGACCCAGTTGCAACAGTAAGTCCAGCCTTCAAGTAGTTTGATACTATCATCTTAAACCATCTATGGAATTCCATTGGGACCTAAATATATCACATGGTTTCTAAGGACAGGATAGAGTTGTGAACCCATGTATTTTTCTAGGGAGTACATTCATGCTCCCCAGGTTTCCTCAGATTCTCAAAGGGATCCCTGACCCTCCCCACTCCCACCACCAAAAAGAAAATGTGGATAGTGATTGATTGAGGGATTCTGGTCCACTTGGAGAATGTTAGCTCTTATGACTAACATATTTTCTTTTTCCCAGGGCTGCTATGTAGCAGTAATAAAAATGTAGCCCTCAAAACTGCCTGGTGGTAGACTTCAAATCAGACAAGTCTATCGGGTGACTCATGGAACTTTCTCATGCTTTTACATTCAATAATCAGGAAAATCCCATGTAACTTTTTCATGCTTCTGAAGACAGTAATCAGGAAAATCCTTGAGGAGACTGTGGTTTTAAAGGATGCTAAATCAGGTTAAGATCGTGTGTACCCTGATGTTATGTTTTTCTCTCTCGCTCTGAAATTTCCTCTTGGGGGGTGGTCTGTTCTCATTTCTAAAACTTGTGTCAACATCCTCTTAGACCCAGAAGTATAAGCTACTAGTTTATTTCATTTTATGGTATTTTGTACAATGGAGAAAAGCAGCTAGCATAAGCCATGGAAAATCTTCCATGGTATAAGCAAGCCAGATCATTCATTAGTCCTCATCACGTGTTGTAGAGCTGGAAGCTGAACTCACATGCCTACTTTTCAGCCACTTAATGTAAACTAAACTATGCAATAACAGAATGCCCCCAGTTAATTTTTTTATTGCCTTTGTTGCATTGGATGCATTGGTAACAGAGTTTTACACACTTAGGGAACTGGAGGTGCTAATCCTTAAGAAGAAAAACAGCTTTGTTGCTGCTCAACTGTTGAAGGACAAAAGACACTCACCCAGAATTTCATAAAGTGAGAAAGTAGACGTTTGGAATCACATAAATTCGTTTGCAATGTCTTTTATCCATCTCCTCCAGCATGGGCTAGTTAGTGACCATGAGCACACACTCTGGATCCAGAATGTCTGGGTTTGAATCCCAGCTCTGCCACTTACGAGTTATGCAACTTTGGGCAAGTTATGGGACCTCTCTGTGTTTACAGTCCTCGTCTAGAGAATAGAAATACTAATACTGCTTACCTCATGGTGTTTACAGGAAATTTAAATATTTGCTAAGCTCTTCGAGCACTGTTTGACATGCACAAAGTGCAATGAATGTACTTTTTAAATAAATTGGATTGTAGAAGGTGATGTGGGCGTTTGTATGGATACATTCACCCAGGATCAAGCCTGAGAAGCTTATTACCACCATTGGGCCTGCTGGTGGTAGAGAGGGTTTTCTGTCTTTTGGTTTTTTGTTTTGTGTTTTAATCTTTTCCATCCATCTCTACTGAGGGCAAGGTTTTCCTTGGCTGGCCTCCCCTTATCCAAGGGCTTTCAGATCTGAGATAATCTGATGGAATCCTTGTATTTTAACCCCTTTGTCACACAATGAGGCACTTCAATCAAAGCCACTTAGCCTTTTCTTGACATGAGTTTCTTTAGCCACTGGGGGCGGGATGGGGGTAGGGGTAGGGGGAGGCTTGGTTGGTTGGTTGATTTTGTCCTCCTCTCCCCACCTGTGGTTGACTTCCACTCCTGACCGCTGAACCTGATCTGACCTTTTTATTTTCATTATCATCATTCTACAGGCAAATTGGTTTTGAGAAGAGCCATTTGTAAGTCACCATGATGTTCCTGATTAAATATAACCCTCTTTTAGCAGACTTGAACAAAAAAGAAAGCAAGAATTGTGAACACAGTACTTTTCAAAACCTCATAATTAGGTTAAATAGTTTGAATGTAAGAATCACAAGATTCAGTTTAGTCATGCAAATTGTAGCCTAGAGTCTCATGAAATACACTTAGGACAGAACACAGAGAATAATTTTGTTTGCCTTGTGATTGGGTCTCATTTTTTTATGAGATGGATGTTTAATAGACTTAGCTATTATTAATTTTTTTAAAGTGGTAAACAGAAACTCAGAAAATTACTCCTTTTAATTCTTCCAAAGAAAATGCTCAGTATCATTCTTGGAAACTCCCTTTTATTTAAAAGAATATTACTTATTTGCAAGTTAGTAGAAAAGAGCTGTTGTAAAGATTACTGATTGTAAGATCTATTTCTTACTGTTATTTATTCTGCTCACATGCAGTTTTAAGCAGAATAAATGATGCATCTCCAGCAATGTTAGTGATTTAACAGAGCCATCTGCATTTTTCAAAAGAAGTGTTTGTAGAATTTTAGACTCTTCTAGCCCAATTTCTTTATCTTTTGGATGAGAAATTTGAGACCACAGAACTAATTACACCCAGCTAAGTGTGAGCAGAGTACAAAAGCTAATTTTCAGGGAAACCATAAGAGGAGATTTTTTTTTACATTTACTTTTTGCCTTTTGAAATTTTTTTCTGTTTTATTTATAATAAATATTCTTAGTGTTTTAAAAGTAGTCTAATTTAAAGAGAAAATTGGCTTAATAGTGTTTCACATTAAATAGAAAATGAGGACAGAACCTGGATTTTATGGAAACGATTGATGAATAAGAAGAAAAGAAATCAAAATTATTACTTTCAATCTACCTACAAATTTTGGCAATTGAAATCTGAAAGTCTAATGAGTAGGAGCTTAACCCAATATTTTTGGAGGCAAAACAAGGGATACAGAGTTGGATAGGACACAATCTGAGGACTTTATTGCCCAGTAAGAAGAATGAGAAAAATATTTAGAAAACTATAGTACAAAGAAAAATGAAAAAAAAATATTCACTGGAAAAGTACAACAAAATGTTTTAGAGGATCAGAGAGGGGACATATTGGTCTCCTTAATATCAAGAATTGATGAATCCCAAATGTTTATCCCCAGCCGAACCTTTGCCTGGAACTTCTGACTCATCGAGCTGCCAACTAGACATCTCCACTGGGATACCCAACGCAGCACATCCAAAGCTGAATTCCCAACCTTGCCCCGAAACCTGCTCCCTTACGGTCTTCCTCATCTTGATTGATGGCAAACATCCTTCTAATTGTTCAGACTGCAAACCTTGGCATCATCCTTGTCTCCTTTCTTTCTCTCTCAGGCCACATCTGATCTCTGAGGAAATCCTATTGACTCTTCCTTAGTACACTCTATCCAGACTCTGACAACTGCTCCACTGCTGTCCTCCTGGGCCAAGCCTCCCTTGTTTCTCACCTAGATTATTATTAAAGTAACCTACTGGCTGCTCTTTTTGCCTCCACCCTTTCCAGCCCTTATAGCTTTTTTATTATTTTTTTTTTCAACACAACCCAGGTCAGATTCCATCATTTATTTTTCTGAATTCTCCTGTGCTCTCCATTTTTCTCAAAGCCCTACATGATCAGCAATGCCTCTCGGCCTCATCTCCCACTGCTCTCCCCTTCCCTGACTTCGCTTCAGCCATATTGGCCTTCTTGCTGGTCCTCTTACACCAGACAGACTCTCATCTCAGGCCTTTGCGCTGGCTTTCCCTGCGATCTGAAATGCTCTTCTCTCAGACATTCATATGGATCACTTCTTTACCGTCTTCAGCTCTTTGCTCAAATGGCATGTTCTTAATAGGGCCTATCCTAACCATTCTATTTGAAATGGAATTTCTCCCCTCCCACCCCCAACTCTGATTCCCCTTATAGGCTCTATTTTTTTCTGCAGAACGTATCTTTTAGCTCACTCTGTAATTTATATTTTTGTTGTTTATTATCTGTTTTATTAGCTACATCCTTGTGCCAGAATATCAGTTCCAAAAGGGTAATATCCTTATTTGTTTTATTCATGCTGTATCCCAAGTGCCTGGAACAGTGCCTGGCACGTAGCAGGCACTCAATAAACATTTGTTGATAAATGAAGAGGTTGACTCATGCAGTAATTAGAGTTATTTAATAAAAAAAAAAGGAGATACTGAGTATTTAAAAAAAAAAAAAACTTGAATCACAGCCCCCTTTGTAAGTGAATCCTATGTGCCTCCTTCCCAGAATAATATATACATGCAAATTTATACAAAATTTTGCGTGCACTTCCAGGAGGCTCACATACACCCTGACACTCATCCAAGATCAAGGAGCTGTGTCCTAGGCAGAAAGAACAGCATAGACAAAGGCTCAGTGGAGGGAATGTGTCGGTTGTGTAAGAGGCTCAGCAGGAATCATCTGGCTTGAAAGTGTAATAAAGGAGAGTAATAGAAGGCAACTTTGGGCTATATTACATAGGGCCTGGAGTGCCATGGTGAGGGTTGTTTCTGCTTATCATGGAAGGTGATAGAGCTGCTATGAGGAGCTGCTAACTTTGCCCTATAGTCACCTCCAATTCAATGTGAAACTTCACATGATTTACTTCTGTCTTCAATTTCAGAAATTAATAGAATTTCCTAAAGACAAGCTCCCTCTTCCTGTGAAAGGTATGGATAAGTACTTCATCACTATGACAATTAAAATGCACCCATGCCCCTATTGAAACTATTCTAGTTCATCAACTTCTTCCATTTCGCTTCTGAGAGCATGTCTCAGTTGTATCATTCTACTAGTAACTAATTATTATTGCTGTCATTTGATTCAATGAAAACTAAGTTTTTAATTTGATATTGTCCATCTTATGCTATGTTTTGATTGTTATTTGGGGGATATCTGGAAGAATTGTCCCATCCCTCAAAGGCCCTAAAAACCCCTCTGAATGTGGGAATACATAAAATGAGGCCATCTGGGCCCCTAGCTCCTCTCCCAGAATGGCCTCTGTACCTTAAAGATGGTAAATAAACCATCTGTGTTTTCTATCCCCCAAATTGGAAATATGTTCTATGTTCCCATTATAATTGCTGTGTAACAAACCACTTCAAAACCTAGTGGCATAAAGCTACCAGTTTTATTCTGCTCACATAATTCCGAGTGAAGAATTTGGACAGAATACAACAGGGATGGCATATCTCTGCTTTACAATATCTAGTCTCAGCTGAAAATACCTGCAGAGCAGGAGTGACATGCAGGGTAGAGATTGAAATCACGTGGAGGATTACTCAGTTACATGTGTGACGGCCAGGGCTCGGGGGCTCAAAGGCTGGGATTGTGGACTCAAGTGTCTGACTTTCCATGTGATTTGTGCTTCCTCACAGCATGGAGGCCTCGGGGTAATCAAATTTACATGGTGGGTACATTGCGACTGTTCTAATGAACAAGGTGGAAACAGCATAGCTTTTTATGACCAAACCTTGGAAATCACACGGCAATACTTCTGCTCTACTGAAGTAATCGCACTGTGCCTCCACTCAAGGAGAGGAACAAAGACCCACCTCTCTATGGGAAGGGAGTCGAAGAACAGTATGGCTCTTTGTTTATTTGTTTTAACACCGCACTCTTTCAAATATAAGCATCGTTATGTAGAGCATAGGACAGATTGCGTACTACAGACCTTTTCCCTGTACATGTGAGACTCAACTAGATTCACCATGTATTCACGGCCTGCACAAAAATGCAATTAAGTCCTAACTGTGTGAAACAAATAATCAGATTAACAGAAACAATCCCTGTTTTGAGAGGCTGCAGCATCTATGTGCATAACACTAAGATTCCTAGAAAATTTAAGGAACCAGATCTCTGAAAATCAGCAGGGGGATGGGTTTGGGGGGGGTGGGTGGAGGGACATGAGTTGGATAATTAAAAATACATACCAATAATTTACAGGCACGGTCAAATTACTTCTAGTTCATGGTTCCTAAACACCTGTCAACTACTCTTGTCCAAAGTTTACCTTTGTGAGCGGAACTTGTTCCTATTCATCTATAATAAGAGTTGTTATATTTTCTGCTCATGTTGGGTCTCTGTGAGTGGGAATGAACTCTCTGTGGGACAGAGAAAATGGGTCTTGAGTGAGAGCTTTCCCCAAACGTTACCCTCACATTTGGAGTGGTTCATGGGCCTCACTTTACCGGATGAGGTAAGCAGGTTATTCCTAGTTTGGTGAACATACTGATAGGCCTGTATTTAGTCATTTTTAGCCTTTTCTGCAGCAGATCCTCGGGATTATAGCAACAGACAGATGTCTTAAAGAAATGCGAATGGAGAGAGGGCAAGGAGAGGCTGACTCTTAAATAGGCAGACTCTCTGGTACCCTCTTTGCACCAGGTAAGAGGCTACACCCCATCTTCCATCATTTCCTTCCTGTCATCCTAAACATGTGAAACTAAAGTTCTAAAATGGTTGGACCAACCACCAGGAAAAGCAAAAGACAACACGCTTATTAACATTTACTTGAAAATTGGTTTCAGCATTGGCCTAGAACATCTTTTCTTTTTCCATGGAGAATCACTTTGGCAGACAGTTCCAAGCATTTGAGTCTCCTTTGACACCCAGCGTAATGGCATCAGTCACACTTTGTCATCAGAATCTTCTTTCCATGTTCTGGTGTTTGCCAAGAACTCCGCCTGAAATGGCAAAAGTGAGCACAGGAATGAGCACGTCTTAACTTATGAGCTACCATTTCTGCTTTTTAGCCTTTGGCAAAGTACCTACCTCAGGGCTGAGCACACAGTAGGGCCACTCTAAATGCTGGTGGAATCGCATCAACCCCTAGCCTAACCAAACCATGACTGTATTGGATTTCACGGGAGAATTCCAGAAGAATCAGGGGAGTATTGAAGCAGCCAGGTTGGAAAGTGGTTTCTCAACACTGCTCTTGCACTAGGGCTTGTGGGAGAGCAGGTTTATGGAGCTCCTCTGGGAAATAGAAAATATAAAGAAATCTCTTTGTAAGCCTAAGGTTTTTATAAACTTAATTTCCTTCAGACTAAAAGACTTCTCTTTATTCTGAGAATGCCCTTCTGAGCTCTTGGAGTGATGGAGGGCATAAAAATCTTTCCTTTTATGAAATGGTGATGGCAGTAAATGATAGTTGTTTTCCTTTTGAACGTCCTTCTTTGGCAAATGGAGAAGTTGGCTGCTCTAGCAGCCCCCAAATTTGTTTATTAGTTTGCTCTTTTCATCATTCCATGAAATGTGAAGATCTGGGGACTTGTAGATCAGGTCATTGAGAATTTTTGCCGTGAATTTTTTAGAGAAACTAAAGAATTCTTTAAACAGTACAATTGGCAACAAAGTTAGTAAATAGCTATAGCACCTTATTTGGAAAAAAAATAGTATTTATCACTTTTATATGCTATGATTCAGATGTGCACAGCAGACAAGTTCAAAGATGCTCACTGTCAGACCTTATTTAAATATTGCACACACTCTTTCATATAGCTAAAGACCAAAACATATCTGCACAAATACAAGAGGTGGCAATCTGCTTGTAAGGACTTGTCTGTGTTTTCATTGAAAACCTACATCATCACAAGGCGTTCATGGATCTGCTGACATACAGACCTGCCCTTGATGGATGAGTTCATTCTTCCTTTCTAATTGCAAGCAGATTTCCAGGTGTGTTCGTTATATTTAAATAAAATCTGCCCAATTTCATGTGGTGCTAGCCCAGGGATCAGCCAGCAGGATCCATTGCTCCTTTTTATTTTTATCCCTGGCTTCTATTTCCTACCTGTAAATTCTAACCGAGGATCTGGATGGACCCCCTTGAGTAATTCCCACTGTGCAATCAACTGTCCATGTGCACCACGGCAGGAGCGCAGGTGCGGAAGCTGAGCCACATCATAGCTCTATGCTCGTGAGAAAGCCCTCCTTCTGTATTTTTAATTACATATTTCACATACTGGTGGCATTGTATGAGTAGATTGTAAAATCTCCCATTTTAATTGTTTTCAGTTGGGCAGGGGAGTCAGTCCAGGACATAGTTTCCATTTTTTTTAACTATGGAGCAGTTTCTTTTGCTTATTCTCATTTTGATTAGCACCCAAAATATCTCAGAGAACTGAAACACAGGGTACAGAGTGATAGGTAGTACAGAGAGTATGTTTTCATTGACTTAACAATTAATAGTTCTGAGCACTTATTTTGGATGAGACACTTGTAGGCATCAGGAATACGGGAAGAAATGAGTCACCGAGTCACTTTTTCTCTTAGAAGAAGCTCACATTTTACTAAAATAGAGAAATTGTCACCCATCCTACAGGTGGTTGTTGGATGCCTATTGAGTGTCAGGCACTATTCTAGGGATACTAGAATACTCTGGCACTTACATTCTGTGGTTACCTCATTTAAAAACTATAAAGTGGGTCCTCTTGTTCCAGTCTCATAATGAAAGATTTGGCAGTGTTTGCTAAAATTGAAAATGTGTGCTCATTCCAGTGATTCTGCTTTGTATTTACTATAAGAAATGCCATCCCCCCCCCCAAAAAAAAATAAATGCCATCCCATTGGCCTATAAGCAAGCAAGTTCAAAGATGTTCACTTCCTCATCTATAATAATAAAAGCATAATATGCTAATATGACCGGATGTCCTTCTGGATGACCTTCCAGATGAAGCCAGGGCTTCGAGGGAAGCCCGGGTCCCAGGTGCTGGTGGCCAGAGGGAAGCTAGGGTCCTGGGTGCCAGAAGGAAGCCCGTGCTGGCAGTCAGGGGAAGGAAGGCCTACTCTTGCACAAATTTTGTGCATCGAGCCTCTAGTTGTATATAATAATGATATATTGGAAACAGGATAAATTTTCATTTTTAGTAGGGAAACTGAGTGAAAAGGCACAGAGCAGAACAAAACACACACACATGCAGGCATGCATACATATGACATATATTTAAAAACACACACAAAATAATACTATACATTTTCTAATATTTATATACACAGATAAAAATAGATTTGGAAAAATACAAACCATACCGCTGGGGAGAACAACTGGTTTAGGGGAGGGGTATTTAAAGGGACACTTTTGTTTTTTCTAGAATCTTCTTTTTTATATAAAAAGATTGTATTCTGGAATACTTTGTAATTAAAATTAATAAATGTTAATTTTCAAAATATAGTAGCATAAAAATTAACATTATAGTGAAGGTGGGTACTCCAAGCTATGGAGAATCCATAGAGAAGTAATTGGTATAATAGAGTAGTAAGGTGCTTAAGAAAAAGTGAGGAACCAGAAAAATATAAACTGGGCCTTAAATATGGGAAAGAGTTTTCTGGCTTAACTAGAATCATAAGGGGTGGACAAGCAAGGCAAGCAAAAGGACCAGCTTTAATAAATAGAAAAGGAGAATGAACATAAGTAATTCCATCTGCCTCAAGCCTCATGGCTTGTGAGCCTGGGAAAAGGTGTGGCATGTGGACAGCAGTGACAGAGCCTGGAGACGAGACTGGAAAAACAAGTAGAAGCCAAAGCCAGGAGAGCCTTGACTGACATGCTTGGGAACTCGATGTGTAGTGTGTAGGTACTTATGTTAGTTTCCTGTGGCTACAAAGGAGATTACCAGAAACTTGGTGGCTTAACACAATAGCAATTTCCTCTCTCACATTTCTGAAGACCAGAAATTTGAAATCCAGCAGGGCCATGCTTTCTCCAGGGGTCCTAGGGGACAGTCCTTTCTTGATTCTTCTTGCTTTTGATGGCACCAGGCATTTCTTGGCTAGTCCCTCCATAATTCCAGTCTCTGCCTCCTCCTTCACGTGGCCTCTTCCATTCTGTCTGTGTCTTCTGTTCTGTGTGTCTTATAAAACTGCTAGTCATTGGATTTAGGGCCCACCCAGATAATCCAGGATGATTTCATCTAGAGATCGTTAACTTAATTACATCTATAAAGACCCCTTTTCCAAATAAGGTCACATTCATAGGTTCTTGGGATTAGGATCTGGACAAATCCTATTGAGGTGAAGGGAGGGAGCTGGCACAGGGACACTATTCAACCCATTACAGTGCTGATGGGGCAAATAATAAGCAGAGAAGTAATATTGTCAGATTTGATTTCTTGGAAGGTAGTACAGGCAAGTCAAGCCTGAGTGTTTTTCTCAAGGACTAGAGATGTTTTTTGGTCATTGTTAAGAGCAAAGTACCTTCCATGGTTTCTAACATGCTGCTTATTGAAATAACAAACAAATGAATGAATTTGCAAGCAAACCAGTACAGGAAAAATGATAAATATTTAGAGGTAAGAGAGTACTTGTTCTGTGGGAGAGTCTCATTAAATGTCTTTGAACAAATGTTGGTCCTGGAGCAAAAATTATTCTTGCATGTAGGTAGGTGTTCCTTATTAGGCTGCTCAAAAACACATGAAGCCAGTAAAGCCTTACTGTACAAACATAAAATTAATTTATTCAACAAATATGTATAGAGCATTTACTGTAGCTTTGTAGATAAAGGGTGAGAATGTTCTCAGCTCTCATGAGCTAACATTCAATAAACAGCATGCAAACCAGAAAAAAATGGCAGAGTAATAAATGCAAAGAGAAAATAAAATATGATAGTATGAGATTGGATGGTCAAGGAAGGCCTTGTGAAGGAGGTGGCATTTGACTTTGAGCCCTGGAAAAGTCTGGGTGATGGACATTCCAGGCTCACAGCTGTTGTCAGTAACTTGAAGAACAAACCTAGTCAGTTTGAGGGACAGTGAGAATGGAAGAAAAGGAGTATGTGATGAGGGATCACATCATTTAGTATCTTGGTGGTGAAAGTAAAAAATATGGATCTTAAATACAAGCTGAAGCCATTGGTGGATTTTAAAGAGGAGCATGACATGATCTTATTACCATTTAAATATGGTCCCTCAGCCTCCATCCTATTGACATTTTGGGTCAGACAATTTTTGTTTGGGGGGCTTTCCTGCACAAAGTAAGAGGTTTAGTAGCAGCCCTGGCTTCTATCCAGTAGATGCCAGTAAACCCACTTTCCCCAGTTATGATGACCAAAAGTATTTCCAGACATTGCTAAATGTCCGCTGGGGGACAAAATCACCTCCAGATGCGAACCATTGATAAAGCACTCTCTGACTACCATGAGGAGCAATTATTTGTAGGGGAGGTAATAGTGGAAGCCAAAAGACCAATTATGAGGCTGTACTGTGATCCAGCAAGAGAAGATAGTGGTTTCTAATGGCAGAGAGAGAAAGAAAGAAGTAAATTTGGAATATGTGTTGGAGGTGCATTTCTGGTGGCTTAGAAGTGTGGGTATAAGAGAAAGAGAAGAATCAAAAGTTTGTGGCCTGAGCAATGGGGTGAATAGTGGAATCTTACTGACATGAGGAAGAATGGTAGAGGACCAAAATTGAGTGGAGGGCACAGTGTGGGAAGGAAAGTCAGTGTTCGGATTTCTAAAACTCACATGTTTGTTTGCAACATCTATTAGATATCCAAGGGAGAAAAGAAGGCAAGTAGGCTATAAGATCTGCATGTCTAGAGTTCAGGAGAAAGGTCTAACTAGCAGTATAATTTGGAGCCTTTGGCATGTAGATTGTTTTTAAAGCCATGGTCAAGATGAGATTCCAGGGGGTGAGGGAGAGGGGAAGAAGAAGGAGGAAGAAGACAGGGAGAGAGTATAGGAGTAGGGTAGAGAACAAGGGTGTTCCAGGACTGAGCTTGGGGTCTACCACACTTCAAGTCCAGTTAGAGGAGAAACCAAAATAAGAAATCAAGAGAGAGGGTCCAGTGACTAAGGATGGTTCAGAAAAACAATGAAAGGTATTCTAAGGTCCCATAAAAGGCCTTATGCTTTTTAGATGTTGATGTTGTTGAGTTAGAAAGACAAGGAATGGTAAGCATTTCCCAAAATTCAGAATGAAAAACCTTAGCAGTCTTGGGAGATCCTAAATATTGCCTCTAATCATTTTCGCTATAAAGTTTAGTCTGTAGACAAAATGCCCAATGTTCTAAAGCCCTAAAGAACTAATTGCTTCATATTCTTATGCTCTGCATTTTCAGGTATTTTTCTTTTCTGGTAATTGAAAGGGGTCTGTAAACACCTTTCTACTACCATGGCAGGGAATAGACCATCTAAATTCTCACAATTCTTTCTAACTTTGTGAATCAGTGCTGATACCCATTAGTGACTCAAACTATGCCAAACTGGAGAAGCCATTTTTCTTTGTCTTGGTTTGATGCCCCACCTCAGGTGATAGGAAACAAATAGACAGGAAAGGAGTGAGCCAGAAATTAGAATAGCTCACAGATGACAAGCTGGAATAATACCTGGCTGGACAGAGTACATAGTGAGAACATCATTGCATATTAACTTTAAAAAAATAAAAAGAAAGTGAAGGAGGTTCATGATCGCATTAAGACCTCAGGTATGGTTTAATATTTCATGCAACTAACAAACAAAGTCAGGTTCAAATTTGAATTATACTAAACCTTGAAAAGCCCAAGCAGCGGCATGAGCATGGTGAATGGTCAGAGTAGGAAGGCTTTGAGTGGACATAGCTAGATGTGGAAGTCAGGGGCTAGGGCCAGCATCTAGACAGCACAGACGGACATGAAGATACATTCATACACTGTGCTTACACTGTGCACAAAGAAATAGTGGGAAACAGGAATGGGGTCCAAGGATTGAGAACGGATGAGCAAGTCTCAGGAGCAATTATCCCAGGACAGTACTTTGCATCAGGTAAGTTCCCACCAGGAAACAGGTTGGCTGTCTCCTGATATCTGCCAATCAACCAGAAGCCAGAGTAAATGTTAGCTTCTTTAGGAGAAGAAGGGTGGAGTGTAGATCTAGAGGGGAAAACAGAAGACTTCCCCCACAGGCTCCCTCTGGTATGAATGGGTTCAGCCTAACATGTATGCTTTGCTCTTCAGAGTGAACAAGGTGTCTCTCTTCAAGTGTTAATGATTTTAGCAAAAATTTAGCTACACTAATCAATTCTAACCTGGATTTTGCCTATGAAAGAACTACATGACCACATCCAGAAAATCTCCACATGGAAGACGCTTAAGATTACTTTGTTTTTCCTTTTTTCCTGAGTATCTTTTCTAAAACCCATAGTATTTATTTATTGCAGGAAGCACTGATTATCTTCCAGGCTGAGAATAGCCTTTACTGAAAACTTAAAGCAAAGAAAAATAAACCAGGCTGTCAATAATGAAAAATCATTATTCCAAGGTGGTAGGCACCAAAACTGTTAAGGGCTATCTGCCAGGAAGAAAATAAAGCCTGGAAAATTATCCTCCATCAGCATATCTCATCTCTGAAAAATCATTAGCTTCAAACAAGGCAATAAAATAGGACCCTACACACAGTAGGCGAGCCAGCACACTCTCAATGGTAATGATGCATTTCTATCACTGTGTCACTGGAGCATAATGATGATCTACTTCATGTCTGGAGAACCATGGGTTTTGGAGTCAACATCACGACCTTCAATCCTCAACTGTTAGGTTTCCTGTACTAAATGCTGTTGTTGTTTTAATACCAATGGTTATCGCCTTACTAAGGAACTCTGCAATAATATGGTAACAGTTGAGTCAGAGGTGATAAGTTTTGGGGAGTCCTTTGGCTTTTATGACTAAGGGTTAGGACGGAATAAGTACCATTTTACACTTTTGAGGGATAACGGACTAAACAGGGCTATTACAAATAGTTTAAATAATGAATACATTTGTTTCAAGCAAACTTGGATCCTTTTGTGATCCATTAGTTTATAAATGAACACCACCTGTCAGATGAGAAACTCTGTACAATCCCTTCTGACTATACATAAACATATAGATGCATGCTGGGGCCCATGTACCATCATCAAAATTGCTGTTCTATTTGTGAAAAGCTACAAGCATTTAGTTACACCATTTTTATTTTTATTTTTTTTGAGTGAGAATGATGAAAAGCATGGACTCCAAAGCCAGACTTCCAGGATTCAAGTTTCCACCCACCATTTACTAGCTATGTGTCCTTGAGGGGCATTATTGAACCTCCCTGTGGTTCAATTTCCTCATCTATGAGATGGGAATAATATTACATCTTCCTCTTCAGGATTAATGAGGAGTAAATGAGTTAATCCATGTAAAGCTCTTAAAACCATGGCTGACTCATAGGGGATACCCTGTAAATGTTAGCTCTGAGAGTATTATTTTATTGCAGGTCTAATGTATTACATTGTTTATTAAGAAAACCTCAAAGACAAGCTATTATTATTGTGTGGACACCACTACATAAAATAGTATTTTTCTCACTTGGCTTTGGACATCTTACCATGTCTCTACCCACCACAATACAACCTCCCTGTACGTCCATTATCAACCACCCCAGAAAAATGCTGGGTGTGTAATACATCACAGGGACTCCATTAATGTGTGTGGGATGCATGCAGTCCAATAAGACACAATTCAAATTAGTGTCAAAATGTTATCCTTTGTTAGTGTAGAGAACACTGAAAGAAAAAGAAAGGTTTCTCTCAGTCAGTAATTCTAGTCCCATGGCCCCAGATACAGACGTGTCTTTAAGCCACCTTGTAATCCATGCTTTGATCTAAAACAGAAGTCCTTCTGGGCAGGTTCACAATACACATGCTGTTCCTGAGTAGTAGATTTTTAATTTGGAAACAGGCTTTTGCTGACAGATGTGTAAAAATGCAAGCTACCTGTGTAATTCCCTCTCACCTTGACAGCTGTGGGTCGCAGGAAAAGACACCATTTCTTCCCATTTGGCATTAATGGACCCTTGAATCTTTCGCCCCAAGTCTACCTGTTTCTGATGGTATCGGCCTGTCCCAAGGATTGTTCAGTTCCGTGCATTCATTTGGGTTTCCCACACCCCTAGTGGAAGCAATTCCAACACAAATATTGAAGACGTGCAAACATGAACTTCTGTTTCCTTCTGGAGGAAATGAGAACTCCACCAGGGTGTCCTTCATTAGGCACTGGTCCCGTTTCCAACCCCGCATGGCCCCCTGAGCCTACCCAGTACACCATGTGTAAAACGTGGACTTGGTGGGACCTGGGTGGGCTCATTTCGCAATAATGAAAAATGTCTTGTTTCTCTTCTGTGTAATCTTCTTTCAATTCATTATGTTAGTTCTTTTTTTTTTTTTTTTTTTTTTTTTTGGTGTTGCTTGAGAAATTCTCAGTAAGTGATTAATAACCTGTCTTGGTTTTGCTCTTGCTCTCACTGGCTTGTAGAGAAATAATGTGACCTACAAATGTTTGGACAAATAGTACATTGTGCTAATGACAGATTCCGCTCAGACATGCCCCACGCCATTGAGCTTATCAGCACTGAAAGAACAGGTATTCCTGGACTTTGTCTAATTGTCCTTTCTTTGCTTTTCTCGTTAGACTAAATAGCAACCATATTGAAAAGGGGACTGAACAAAACAGTGTTCGGAGCTGTGTATTGCTTTTGTCCTCTACAGGGCAGAGAGGGGGGACACTGAGCAGACAGGCACATGTGGAGGTCATATGTACGTCCTAATAAAACAGGAACATTCTTACATGCTAAGCATGGCATTGAGTAGGTCAAATATTTCTTTAAGTAAAAATAAAATAACAATTTATATAAAGTATGGGAGTAGGAAATAGGACTTCATACGCAGATAAAAATGAACAGGCAGAGTTAATTAAGTCATCTCTTATAGTATGTAGTTTTATTTAAAATAGGTGATTAATGATAACTGGAACTCTCTGTGCTGGTTTATATATAAGGTTTAACTGGGATTTTAGAGTAAAGGAAAAGGGAGGAGACATAATTTCCAACTGAGTCATGTTCCCTAGATAAGAGAATTCATACGAGTTAGAGTTACCCAGGAGAGGCATATGGTTAAAATTTAGAACCCAGCTTTTCTTGTAAGCGGCCTGAGGTGACCTCTGAAAATGGTTTGCTATTCACTTGATCCAGAAAACCCTCACAAAATCATGCAAATCAAGAGGTTCAAATCTTTGTGTTCACTTCAAGAACACTCATGAAACTGCCCAGGCCATCAAGGGTATGCATATCCGAACGCCACCAAGCATCTGAAGAATGTCACCTTACAGAAGCAATGGGTGCCATTCCATTGTTACAATGTGGAGTTGCTAGGTGCACCCAGGCCAAACAGTGGGGCTGGACCACAGGTCGGTGTCCCAAAATGAGTACTGACTTTTTGCTGCACATGCCTAAGAAAGCAGAGAGTAATGCTGAACTTAAGGGTTTAGATGTGGATTCTCTGGTCATTGAGTATATCCAGTGAACAAAACTCCCAAGATACAGTGAAGAACTTACAGAGCTCATGGGTAGATTAACCCCCACATGAACTCTCCCTGCCACACTGAGATGATCCTACTGATAAAGAGCAGATTGTTCCTAAACCAGCAGCAGAGGTTGCACAGAAAAAAATATATATATCCTAGAAGAAACTGAAGAAACAAAAATTTACAGCCTGGGAGTAAAAATATATGCTAAAAAATTTTTTAATTAGAATCCAAATTTTAGAAGGGGCAAAAATCTTTGAGTCACTTCATCCAGCGTACCCATTTTACAAATGGGGACAATAAGGCCCAAGAGGGTTTGGCCACACTGCCAAGGTCCTGTGGCTCATCAGTAGCCTAGCAATAACCAGAACCCACTTTTTTTTTTTATCTGAGAGTCATATTTTTTCACATTGCTGCCCACCACTTCTTCCTAGTCACACTTTTTAAAATTCACATAGTACACACAGGCAATAAAGTGTGGCAATTCAGATGAGAAAATAGAATGTGAGAGTTCATCATGTCAGCCATCAACGTTATGTTTTTTTCTCTGCAAAAGAGAGACAGCTGCAAAGCATTTGATCTTAACAATGACGATTAAAATGAACGTTATTTGAAGTTGCAAAATCACCACATTGCATTAGCACGAGACTCCGGCATGTGTGCACAAGGGCACTTGGCAGATGTCTTACAGAGGATGCGTTTATGTAGGCACTTTAGGGAGCATATGGGACCTGTGGCGCTCTGTGGTAAATGGATTCACAGCACCACGGTCATCACCAGAGTGACTGCCTCCTACCTGAGGGAGCAGCAGAGGTGACGTGAGGGCTCTGGTATGTGCATCGGTGGCATACAAGTCCCTTAAGGACATTTCGTCCACAGTGGTACCTTTGGCTTCATCCTGCGCCCCTGCAATGCATCATGAATGGTTGCCCAATGTCATTAAAAGATCCATTTTATTTAAACTTCATGAAGGTGTGGATGAAAGGGGACACATGCTGACCTGACAAGCTCAAGGGAGGCCTGCATGACAGTCTTGCAAACTCAGAGACCTCAAGTCACCACAAAGGATGGTCTGAAATTAAACTTTAACTAAACGCAGTTATGGTGGGTAGTT
Source organism: Cnephaeus nilssonii (assembly GCF_951640355.1). Taxonomy (NCBI): domain Eukaryota; kingdom Metazoa; phylum Chordata; class Mammalia; order Chiroptera; family Vespertilionidae; genus Cnephaeus; species Cnephaeus nilssonii. The sequence goes on along the minus strand of NC_137088.1, from coordinate 17,725,231 downwards.
ATATCCTAGGCCAGTATCTTCACTGACAAGGTCAACCTTTACCTTAACTGAGCCTATCTGTCTTTTTGCAATTATGATAACATACCCTTGAAATGTCTGGGTAACTTGTAACTTCCCTTTTTCTGGAGCACCTGGGGCACAACCAAATGTGGTGGGCGCCAGGACAGATACCACAAATTCCTTCATTATCATGTTAATTGTTCCTGCACCCACCTAAGTATGTGCCCTTCATTTTACTTTTTATACAATCCCAGAGGTTCTTCCCCCGCCACGCCCCCCCTCCCCCGGGTTTGGCTTTATCCCACCTCCTTAATCTGTCACAAATGAATTTCATGTAACCCACCTATGTCCCTCCTTTGATTGCAATGTATAAATACAAATGTAACCCGCCATTCTCCGGAGCATTACCTCAATTCATTGAGGTTCTGCTTCCTGGCATATGTCCACAGTTTGGCTCAAATAAATTCACAAAAATTCTTTACTGGTCTGAATTGTTTTTTTACGTTAACAAAGGATAGCGAAGCACCACCCAGAAGGCTAGCTGGTTGAGAGAAGCCCACCTTAGTCTAAATGTCCTCTGCTTTTATCTTAAACCCAACAAAGTTAGTTTTATTTTTCCCCCAACGTTTGTGTTTAGTATGTAATCTATGTACTGCTTCCCGTGAAGTCTCTCTTCCCCAAATGTTTTAAGCACTGGAGATTAGAGAATGAAAGGATAATACTTGTAAGGTTGAGTTTCATGAAGACTCTGCTAATAAATAACTTCAGGGTCTTTGGTCTGAAAAATACTGGTAAAAATGTGTGTCTTGGTTCCTCAGAAGGCAGCATTTTAGCACCTCATAAAGAAGCTATCCGGAAAGATAGCCGGTTTGGAGAGAGAAAAACCACATAATATCAAACAAAAAGATCAATGAGATGAACGCCGAAGCTATTATCATGATTGTAAAGTATTCTCTGTATGATGGTGTCTTCCCTAATTATTTAGGATCGCTTGTAAAATTGATTTTATGCAAACACAAAAACACTCAGCAACAGCCGACTCCTTGCAAGGCAACATAAGTTCTTGGGAATTTATTGACCTGTCGTTCACATGTGTTACTTTACTACCACTTAATGGTCTGTTTAGATAGTCTTGGTGTGTACAAACTCCCTGCCATCAGCTCCAAGTACCACACATTGACAGGTAGCTGCCACAGAGATAAAATAAGGGACTCGAGGCCAGAGTAGCAGGGACACAAAACCTTCCTCTTTTTTCACCCAAATTCAGGGTTTTTCTCAGCAGCTGGAATGGGAAGTGAGGAGCCTACATCTTTCACTTTCTGCTATTTCATGAACATAGAAGGCATAGAAAAAGGCTATACCCAGACCTGGCTTCAGATCCTCATTTCAGCTCTTACTGCTGATGTGACCGTAGATACATGAGATCACATCTCTGAGCCTCAGTCTGGTTAGCTGTGAAACAGGGGGAAAATCAGTACCTGCCCAACTCCTAAATGTCCTGGGAAAATTTAAGGGCAAAACAGGAAAAACGTGCTATACAAATGTATGATCAGACACGCACATACAAACTCTTGCTCTGTTTCTCTGTGTCTCTTAATTGGAAGTTGTTAGCAAGATAGCTTGGGAAATACACAGAGCTATTTTCTGCCTTGGAGGGGGCTTAAGAGACAAGAAACTAAGGCACAGTCAATGCTTGCAAAGAGCCTACAGTCCGGTAGAGAAGATCCTCTATGTTTATTTAACATTGTAACATTTTTGAAATTGAAATATACCTGATGACCTCTGGTCTATCATGGTTCAATTAGCAGACTTTTTATTTTCTTGGTGACACATGAAATAATGATGCCTCTTTCTTATACTCAGTAGTGTCTTCGATTCAATGAAATATAATCATATGGTCTCGCAGATAACTATTCTCTGGACTGTGGGGGCTGGGGGCAGAGGGCGATGGAACCCTGGAGCGAAGATGCTAAAAGACTTTGCAGGAAAAGAGACTTTGTCAGCTACATGGCCGGAAAATTAACCTTGAACTGGATAGGAACTAGTTCCGGGGGAAAGATGATAAATTTTGCAAACATTGCATTGTAAAATTCAACCGTTTCCTATTACATCCAAAGAGAAATGTAAAGAAAAGGATCTGACAGGTAATGGGAAGGAAGTAGAATAGAAGGGACACGCTGCTCTCCTGCCCACCCACCGTTCTTTGCCCCACTGGATGGAGCAGTTCATTTCCAGGGAGGTTCCAGGGTGATCCGGTGCCCCACGCAGGACACGGGCCCTCAGACCAGAGCTGACATCATCCATGCTCTTCCCCACGCTGTACCCCTTGCATGAACCCAGCTCTTAATCTAAAACAGAACGCTCAGAGTCTCAGGCTCTGTGGCCGGCCTCTGAGGCGACCCCAATTCGATCCCAGGGCAGAGCAAACAGCCCTGCTGCGGGTTTAGTTTTCTGCAGGCCTTTGCTTTCAGGAATGCAGTTCTGTGGCCATTTCCCTGACCTGGCCCTTGTCATAATGAATCCTTCCTTCCCGTTGAATTATTTCCCCCTTTTCCTCTCAAAGATTTATCCTGCATGCCAACCTTTAGTGAAACTTCTTTAGCTCAAGAAAAAATAAACAAGCAACCAGGACTCGAGTGGCAAGAGCTGGGACGAAATGAAATGGCATTTCCTGGATTTTAAACGCTTGCAAAATAGTCTAATGATGAAAAAGAATGTTGATAAAGCTTAAATGCCCAATTATAACAACTGCAGCTCAAAATCCAATTAATGGCATCGTTTGTCTCCCTCCCCCTCTGATTCTCCTCTCCTCCTGTTTCCTGTATTGCCTCTTCTTGCCTGGTTTTACTCGGAGATTTTCTATTTCTGTTTTCTCAGTGTGACATCGACCCAGAGTTTAACTTTTCTATCGTGCATGTTTAGTTTTCTGGATTTTTCCCCCTCCTATGGAGTCCTTATTTCCCACGTTTTATCTCTCTCGACCTTTCCATCTGGTTATTTTTACCCTTCTTCCTATTGCTTTATTATTTTCTCTTTCCTGTTTATTATTTCCCTTCCTTCACTCAGGTTTCCGTTTTTCTATTTGTCGAGTCATTCTACATCCCTTGTAAAATAATCACTGAATCAAGATACTACCAAAATGTCAGGGTGTAGGCAAATGAGAAGCTGTGCTCTGTTATCGTTGCTGAGTATTAAAAATAAACTTGACCAAGACTGCCATCCTACAGTCTTGAGGCTATTAGCATTGGATTTAGGGGAGACTCCAAAGGAGTACTCTCTTAAAGGAATGTTGTCATTTATGCAGGGAAGAGGACAAAGTTGGGAAAGAAATGGGGTGGGAGGAGAGGCAGTGCCAGACTTCCTTTGTCCAAACCCCAATTCTACTTCACACTTTAGCTGTTCACCTTAGGAAAGTTACTTTTCCAAGCCACCTTTGCCAAATAAAGACGATTATATAATACTTATCTTAAATTAAATGAGTCAATACATTTAAGTTCTTAGAACTATGCCTGTAACACTATAAACCTATATAAGATTAACTATTATCACTTGTCTAAGTTACTCAAGTGGGTATCGAACATAAGAAAATATACATTTTGGGAAATACATTTCCTCTTGCCTGTGACCACCTGGGATCAAGTTTGAGAAGGCTTGAAAGGAGTGATTTTCAAAGTTTAGTCCTTGGACCAGCGGCAGCAGCATCAAAGAACCTGTTAGAAATGCAAACTCTCAAGCCCTAACCCTGACCCACACCCCAGCCAACTGAACAGAAACCAAGAATAGAGCCAGGCAATTCGAGTTTTAACAAGCTCTTCAAGTGATTCTGATGATGCTGAAGTTTGAGAACCATGCCCGATGGTAGGTATTCTTTCTACTCTAAAGGTGTGTCCAGAATACAGAATATAGCCGTACCCACCTCTCCCCAACTACCCTCACCTCTCCCAACCACCCCCAGCAGTATGATGAGCCTTTGTATGGTCCATGGTCATGCTCTTTGGAGCAACTTGAGTAATGAGCAAGCTATGGGTATGAGGTTGCAATATTCTTTTTTTTTTATGAGATAAATACATTTATTAAGTTTGGGGCTAATTTGTTATACAACATTAGACACGTAATGCTAAAACTACAATTTTTTTCATAGAACTAATCATTGAGTTTATCAAGGTCACAGGACATAAGGTCAATATTAAACATTAATTATATATATATATATATTTTATTATTATTATTATTATTATTTGACTTTTTATTATTATTTTTTTAATTGAGGTTGCAATATTCTAACTGAGGAACATTATCGTCATCTCTTCCCAAGGTAGTGAATTACCTGTTCTTTAGGTCCAAAGAATAGGAGTATAAAAGGGTATGGTAGGTGAAGACAGATCAAACAAAGAGATGACCTTCATTCTCAAAATGAGTAAGTAAGACTAGATAGTCCAGACAAAGACTTAAACATTAGTGCCTTTCACCTCTCAAAATAATCAGGTCACCTGGCAATGAGTGTAGGATGACCTCTGTTTAATGTTTCTAAGTTGTCCACTTTGGGGTATGTTTGGGGTCTTTTGGAGTTGATACTATTTAGGGAAAATCACTCTGGTCTTCTTAGGAAGCTCCTTGGTGCTTAGAGAAGTTCCTCTTTCAGGGACATGGACTAGGTAGCCCCACCCGTGTGGCATTGCCTATGTTCCTACAAGCACCAAGTGATCCACTAGAACCTGTGAAACTATCTGTTGAATGTTGGGGAGGGTCACCTGTACCTCTCTTGTTAAGAAAACATAGCTGGCACCTGCTGCTAGAGACATCCCCAAAGAGACATTAGCTCAGAGGCCAGCACCTTCACCCATAGGCAGACTTCCCTGAAGTCCTCATAGAAGAAACAGAGTGAGAACAGATAGGCTAGAAGGCTCTATGACCACATTACAATCTCAGAGCGGTAATTCCTGAATGCAGGCTACTGATGTGGTCACTATGCAAATACAAATGCCTCTGCTTGGTTAGGTGGTAAGGACAAAAGTCACGAAACCAGTTGTAGAACTGAGATGAGAGCCCATGACCTCTGAATCCCAGCCCAGGGCATTTCCCCGCCACCTCATGGCTCCTGTCTGCCAGCCCACAGCATGGAATGGCCTGTAGGTCTCCGGCATGAAAAGAGCATGGCATGGCTGCTCAAGAGGTAGGCCTTTTTTGATTCTGAGAAATGAAAAGGTCATTACCTCACTAGATTTGGCAGTCCGCATATTGATAGTCTCCACCATCCTCCAATAATTTTCCCAGGCTTAGCTTTGGTAGAAATAGGGGTGTGACAATGCTATAGAGGATGGCCACTGTTAGTATCTAGCCATGCCATCCAATAGAATTTTGTTGCTATGAAAATGTTCTGTATCTGTGCCATCCAATATGGTAGCCACTAGATGAGGAATTAAATCTTTCATTTATTTAATGTTAATTAAAATAGACCACACAGGTCTATAAGGTCATTTTTAGTTGGGTGTTAGGATGGGTTTTACTTGGAAGAAGAAAAAAACAAAAACTTAATTTAACTGCTTTCCCCTCAACCTCTCAAAACAAACAAACAAACAAACAAACAAACAAAATCGACTTTCTCCCAAGTATCTGGTTCATCTATTTAGAATGACCTGGGGTCCCTGTGCCCCTAGAAGAGACCCCATTACTGCATGGCACTTATTAAATTGTCTGGTTGTTATCTGAACAGCCAACATGGTATTCTCTCTCTCTCTCTCTCTCTCTCTATCTATCTATCTATCTATCTCTCTCTCTCAGCAAGCTTATTTATTGTTGTTATTTCCTATAAACCATCAGGGTGAGGTGGGAGTCAGTGCACAGACTAACAAGGACAGACTTGTCCTCTGTGTTGGGTGGAGGCCTCGTATTAAGAATTATACACTGGACTCTTGACTCCTGCCTTTAAAAGTGAAAAGGTATCGCCCAGCCAGTGGTTAAGCATTGACCTATGAACCAGGAAATCATGGTTTGATTCTGGTAGGGACACATGCCCTGGTTTCGGGCTTGATCCCCAGTAGGGGGCGTGCAGGAGGCAGCCAATCAATGATTCTCTCTCATCATTGATGTTTCTATCCCTCTCTCCCTTTTTCTCTGAAATCAATAAAAATCTATTTTAAAAATAAATAAATAAAAGTCAAAAGGCATTGATGGTGATGGTCGTGCATAGTTGTTGGGTGACAGAAGGTGAGAAATTGGGGCAGGGACCAGTTCCTCAGCTTTGTCTTCTTTAAAACATCAGAGCCCCATCCACACACAGGACTGGGCCCCCTTTCTCTGGAATTCTCACCTGAGACTGTTCTTTTCTCTGCTAGGAACTTACAGGGACAGGAGGGGGCTGATGTGTGGCATATTGAGCAGCAGTGAGCTATGGCTTTTTCAGCTGTCTATGTACCCTCCAAAAAAAGTGGCATTTTAGAGAGTCCTACCTTCTGTTACGTTTTTAAGGGCAGAAGACCAGCCAGCCAATTGCCCATTCAGAAAGCTTAAAGGGGAGGAGAAGTAAATTATTTTTCTAATTAGCGTGCTGATAGTAAAAAATTGCGAGGTGTACCAGTTCCAAATTATTACATGCTACACAGCATTTACAATCTGTTCTGTCTTAATGCATCATAAACTTTTATCTTTGGGGTCATATATTGAGTAGTACCAGGGCCCTAATGGATACCTGCAGGCAGAATAAAGCTCACACCCTTCCCTCCAGGCCGGTCCCCTATTTACCGTCATAGCCTTGTGGTTTGCCATGCACTCCATATACAGGGTGTCCCCAAAAAATGTATACACACTTTAACAGCTGAAGACTCACTTAAGTTTCACTCCTTTGCAGGTTTAACTGGTTTGAAATAATCATTGAAAGCAGACTAAGCTTTGAACAAAGAAAATGTATCCACTAGACTTTTTTATGGGGATGCATAAAAGATAAAGTTTATGGTACAAAACCAGCAACAGTTGATGAATGGAAGGCGCACAAATACCGAATGAAATGCTTCTAGATGTTTGCGGTTCCATTGCTTCACATTATCAGCAGTGCCTGGACCAGAACAGTCATCCATTTGAAAACAGGCACTTACAATAACAATAATAATAATAATAACAATTATTATTATTATTATTATTATTATTTCTATAGATTCTTTTACATTTTTAAGTGAACTGTATGTAAATAAACACTGAGTTTATAATCATCCCAAGTCTGTATAGGTTTTGGAGGGACACCCTCTAGTCACACACATCTATAGGACATTTCTGAGATGCACCCTCTCTTCTTACAGCAGACTCGGACTCTCCCCTTTGTCTTGAGTGCCTTTTCCTGACTTCTCCACCTGCCAAAGTTTTGAAGACAGAGAAGGGGGCTCCATACATTTGCTCATTTATTCAATTCACATTTAAGGAGCATCTGTACTGTCCGTTTCTGAAAAAGACCCAATGAAAAGGTGGCAGAGGAGTTACCTGTGTCCAAATCAGGCCCTGTCACCGTCCAGCTGGATAACTCTGGGCACTCAACTTAATAAACCTCGTATGGGGAGGCCTGAGAAGGCTGCCTCCCTCTCAGGTGAGCAGTAGGGGAAGGAGGTGGCAGCCCTCGGCGTAGTGGAATGGCTTGCATGAAGCACACAAAATTGCTTCCTTCCCTTTAAAGGTATGCTTAAATCCCTCCTATTCCAAGGACACCTCCTAAATTTACCTGCTTGGAATTCATCTCTCCCTCCACATCATGCCCATAGCCTGTTGCCTGGACTAACAGAGAACACATTTCTACCCGTTTTGTACCAGTTATTTACATGAAATTCAGTCTACTCGACTTGATTTTGAGATTTTAGAAGAAATGGTTTGAGTGTCAGCCCTCTCTGTAGTGCCCGAATTACTTATATTAAAGCAACATATAATTGTTGACTGTGTTCTGTGTGACAAGCACTATATTACATGGGGCCTATCTACCACATTTCCTGCCTGCACAAAAGTTAGGGCATAAACAGGGAGAGTGTAATGGGCATCATCATTTCTGTCGGTTTGGACCCATTCCTTCTTCCAGAAGTGATATCACCCTTCCTTTGAACAATTGTTCCTGTATTTGAAATCATTGGCCCCCGACCTTCACCTCCTCCTGTATCCCTGCCCATTGCCTTGTGACTTTGCAATCCCTCCCACTGAGGGGACAGTACCTTTCCCCAGCCCTTGACTTGGTGCTCAGCTGTGTGAGTTGCTTTAGCCAATAGAACAGTATAGAAGGCAGCGTGCCATTTCTGAACCCAGTCCTTGAGACCCACTGTGGGCTTTCACTTCCTCCCTTGTACCCCTGTTACTGCCTTAACGCTTACCCTTTATCCTGGGCACCAGAATGAGGCACATTAATGGAATAGGACCGAGTTTAACCCACCACAAGGAGCCTCGCTCAGCCAGGCCTACAGCTTAAAGCAGAGTCCCCCGGTCTATATTGGCCAACATCCAACCAGACTGCAGCTGCAGAAAAATAAAAGCATATTGTACTTTCCCACTTGGATTTCGTGATTGTTGGTTTTGCAACAATAGGTGATCCTATGCTGACCACACCCTTGCCCTGTCCTCCTCCATGCGCTTTCCTCTACCCAAGAGCTTGAAATGTGTTCCGAATAGGATTGCCATCTTCTTACGTCCTCCCTAACTAAGAGTCACAGTTTTTGGTCTAGGCCAGTGGTCGGCAAACTCATTAGTCAACAGAGCCAAATATCAACAGTACAACGATTGAAATTTCTTTTGAGAGCCAAATTTTTAAAACTTAAACTTCTTCTAACACCACTTCTTCAAAACAGACTCGCCCAGGCCGTGGTATTTTGTGGAAGAGCCACACTCAAGGGGCCAAAGAGCCGCATGTGGCTCGCGAGCCGCAGTTTGCCGACCACGGGTCTAGGGCAAGTATAAGGCCCCAAAAAGAAACAATCAGAATTCTTCCTAAGACCTTTCATATTAGAACCAAGAAAAATGTGAGCTTAGACCCGCCACCCGCCCCCTCCACCGGTAGACATGATTCCATCCTTCTGATAAAAAGCCAACATGTTGTGTTGTTGACAAAGGAGAGGGGAGACAGACAGAGGCAGGGAGCAGAAACAGTTGACACACCAAGACCAGTCTTCAAGGCCCTGATGCAGAATCTGGAAATCTGGGAGGGACCCTAATTTCTACTTCTCTGAAGCTTGATCGTTCAGCACTTCCTTTGGTTTTGTGAGCTAGCCCAGTCCAATAAATGTCCTTGTAGCTTCAGCTGATTCGAGTTGCGTTTCTGTCCATTGCAACCTTGTTATATACTTGTATGCATAGCCCGTGAACATAGGCAATAGGGTAGTGGAGACCTTGGGGGAGGCGGGGAGTGCCTGTAGGGACTGAGAGGGGGGAAGGGAGGGAAATGGAAGATATCTGTAATACTATCGACAATAAAAAATATATATATTTTTTAAATCTAGAAAACAAATTCAGAGACAAAAATATGAATAAGCAATACAGTCTGACAGAGCTATCCTAGGGGCACAAAGGGGGGCATCAGAGCACAGGGATAAGGGCACCTGACCCAACTTGGAGAGTCAGAGAAGACTTCTGGGGGAAATGAGCAATTAAGCTGGCACCTTAAGGATGAGTAGGAGTTGACCAGAGAGGAGAGAAAGAGGGAACAGTCTCTGAATGCCTGGAGGCTTATGGTGAGAAATGGGTTTGGGAAGGTTAACAAGCGACCAGTGTGTGGGGGGCCTTGTATGTCAAGCTAAAGTGGGACTTCTCCTGATGGCAGGTGGGCGCCCTTGAAGGACTAGGCCGGGGAGTAATAGCCCTTTAGATGGCTTCTTTCTGGCTGCACAGTGGAGATTGAAGTCAGGATACCTACTGTGAGGCTGTTAAAAGCATCCAGGCTTGAGATGTAGGTCTCCTGGATTCTGGCGAGCCTCAGGCATTCAAGTAGGGCTTCCTCTGAGTTCATGTGCCTATGGTATTTGTCAGTTGCATTGAAAATAGGGAACTCTAAGCCACTTTCTCAAAGCTCCCTTTGAGGGGAGCTGTGCCTTCCACCTAAGATTCTGAGGACTCTTCATGCTTTGGCAAGGGGATGATTATTTGGCCCCTTGTTCCATATTTTTCCTCCTAGGAGACGCTTCTGAATATGTACAACCTGGGTGTCACCACCCTGGGGCCACCAACTCCTTCCCATTGTTCAAGATGTGCAGTGTTGCATTTACCCAGAATAAAATGATCCTCATTTACTTACCTCGCAGCTGTCAGAGCCTGAAATTTCATTCTGTGGGCGTAAGCAATTCCCGCGCCCCACCCCACCCCACCCCCACCCCGCCCCCGACCCCGTCCATGTGGCTTCATCTCCAGTTTGTTATCTGCCAGCAACAGTGAACGGGGCACTACAGTCTCCCTTCCTCTCTCCTACGAGCAACAATTACAGACCAATTCTGCCCGACTACAAATGCATCTGTTAGCGATTGTCCCTCTTGAGTCCTGGGCTCAGGAGCTTTAATAGTTTTTCCGGAAGACCTTCAGTTGAAGAAATAAATGGCTTTGGTGATGCACTACGGAAACCCAAAAGGAGCAAACAGTGGCTTAACACCTTTTGGAGTTAGCAGGGAAGACTAATTCTGTTCCCTTGGGCGGACAAGGGGATGCTGGCTTTGGGAGAACTCAGGATTTGATTCCTTATTGAGGAAGATGGATTCAAAAGGAAGACATACGGGAAAGTGCTTAGATGAGCAACATGGACTTTCACCCAAGCTGGCCTTATCCCTCTAGCCACCTGTGGAGGCAAAACACATTGGCTGGATTCTATCCAGAGAACTGAAGTGAGGCAGAGGTGAAGCAAGAAGAAAAAAGAAAAAAGAAAAAAAAACAATTGGTTTCTGGATTGTGTCGGCAATCATTCTGGTTTTTATAGGAATCTGTGGTATCGCATTAGCATTTCCCTATAGGCCCAAGTGTAAACAGGAACAAGATATGGCCCGGGGTACCTCCCAGCCAGTCTTCTGGACACAGGAGGGCCTTGGCTTTGAAATCCACACGCAGCAGGCCTCCGTGGGTGTAAAGTGGCTCACCATCAGGTCCTCTTCCCCCGTCTCTTTGGGGCTTTTGACCACACACATAATGAGGTCGCACTTCAGCAATGCCTTTGTTCGACCCCAAATGATGTTCCCACCCTCCTGACAAAGCAGCTTTTGTGTCTTATGTCAAAATAATCACTTGCCCAAAATGATGGCTAGACTCCGAAATATCTCTGCTTTATCCCTGGGGAATAGGGGGAAAAAAGAGTGTTAAATGTTTAACCTGGATTGATGAGGTTTGCTGAAACTGTTGGATAAAATAAAAACTTTCCTAGAGGCATAAATCACTGGGGAGATTTTTTTCCCCCCCCTCTCATTGATTTTTGGATTCGGTTAATGATTCCAGCACTGAGAACATACGGCTAGGTGGGAGTTAAAGAAATGGAAAGGCCACATTAACCTCTAAATTTTACCTATATGTTGATTTTTGACAGTGAAATACTATAATTAACCCAGACTCTTTTCCCAAGATTTAATTTTTTGCTGATGTTCAAAAATATTGCAGAAGAGCTGATTCCTAATTATTACATACAGCATTGCATAAATTTCTTCCTAATTAAAAAGCCTCTAAATTCTAAATAATCAATTTACAAAGACTTGGTTTTGAAAAATTAGGCATTTAATTTCTAAAGATTTATTAGTAATTTGTGCCTTAGCTAATTAATTATGGTCATAATACTATTGCAGCCATAGTAGAGATTGATGTAATGATACGATTGCAAATTTATTTTGATATGTCTTCTTTAATATCAGAGAATTACAATATACTTAGTTTCCAGTCCCTTCTTAATTATGCTTGAAAGCATTAGTTTAATGAAAGATAAGAGGGCTTGATAAGTGTACCATCAGAATTTATTTGAAAAACTATTTTCAACATGAAACAAACAAATTGATTTTTGCCCTGGCAAAATGAAATTTGCTGTCGGTAATAAATTAGCAGACAGAAATGCCTTAAAATTAAATAGGATTTGATACAGAATGTCCCATTAACCATTGTGACAATTCACAGAGAGCGTAGCATGAGAAAGTAGTTAAACTGTACAAAGGAAGCCTGCTGACAAAAATGAATGGAACTCAGCACAAACAATGATGGCGTTGTAAATATCCACAACACATGGCATAGGTGGGAAAGAATTTTTTCCTATTTCCTTTGCCATGTGACTTTCTAGCATTAGAAGGGGGGGAAAAAAAAGAATCTACAAACCGTTTTGGATATTACCAGCTTTTTCTTTGAAGTTGTCAGAGGAGAGAGGTTTTTTTGATTTAGTGGTAGTAAATGCCCCTGAGCTGTTGCATTGAATCGAAACGCATGAGCCCTCTGAATAAACTGGGCGACAGAAACCTATGACTGGTTGCAAGAGAAAGGAAAGGGAAGAGGGTAAAAAGCAGTTTCGCAGAATGCACGGAGCCCGCTGAGCTCAGAGCGCAGCGTGCCCAATTCACATTAGCTAAAGGATGCATTTCCACATGGAGGAAATCTGGAGGGGATTCCTGGGGGAGGCGGCAAAAATTCTTAAACTGGAGATCTTTCTGATCAAATTCCAGGTATTAGAGTTGACTGGGCATCCTGCCCCTTCTCCGGCTGTCCTGCCCTTCTTGTTTTACATGGTGAGAAGCTAGGATTTTTTATTGTGTAGCTTCTTTATGGACATCCTGGGTTTGAATTGCTTTTGTTACTGCTGTGGCTTTTACCAGGGAAGGTCCATTTTTTGTTTTGTGGGTCTAGTTTTTCCACAGCACACCATTCTGCATAGCTGATTAACTTTGAGAAAATCATTAAACATCTCTTAAGTCTATTTGCTCTTCAATAAAAAGGTGCCCATAAGAGAATCAGCTCCATTGTGTTGCCGTGAGGGTAAAATGTGGCCATGCATGCTAGCTGGCACTCTGCAACATGTAGGAAGCTAACTCACATAGTCTGCAGAGGGGAGGGCCAGTGCAGAGAACTGGGTGTCTGTTCTATGGGACTGTGGGGCGTTTTTCTTTCGTTCATCTTACAAATATTCATTGTCCATCCACTCTGTCACTCTGTTTTCAGAAGGGCTTACATGCTATGGACACAGAAGTAAATAGACCGAATGGGTATCTGCCCTCTCAGAATTCACAATCCACTGGAAAAGAAAATTGTGTATTGAAATAATAGTGGCTAGGTTTGGGTTGCATGGGGCACAGAGAAAAGAGCGTTAGAGGGCTGGAAAAGGCCTGAAAGAAAAGGTGATAAATATTTGAGACTTGAAGGAAGGCAAACTAGGTGGGAAGAGGACTGAAGAGGTAGTAACGCAAGAGGAAAGGTGCGTGCACCGATAGGAAGGAGCTCTAAGAAATGAGTCGGTTGTGACTCAGGAGGTAAAGTGAGGCTGGTGAGAGATGAGTTTGAAGGCTTGGCCAGGGCCCAGAGTTATTTATTGGGTAAAAGACAACCTGTGGGATTTAAAGGGCCAGGTGTGCCTGTGTGAATATTAGTAGACACATTCCTTTTTCCTCTTCAAAAAATAGCACAGGTTTTTAAATATGTGGTGGAAATCTACTTCGAATAGCATAAGCAAATGCATATCCTGTCATATTTATCAAGTTTGAGCTTCACAATAATAAAAGTCATCATCAAAGGAAAAAGTAATATAGCTTTAAAAATTACTCTTTTGGGGTATTTTATCACGTGTACAATAAACTTATAACACTCTTCCTTCAGTCAGCAAATGTTTATTCAGCTCTTATTATGTTCGGGGCATTCTGCTAAGCCCTATAGGACTATTATATTAGTTTGACTTTTCCTAGTACTTTCAGTAAAACCTGAGGTTAGCTCTGCCCTTTGCATTTAAATATCCTAATAGTAGATTTATTTTAAAAGTACTTATTGAGTTTCCATTCTGTCCCAAGTATACATATATGCATATTTGTTCAGTGGCAAATTCCACATTCTTATGATGTTTTCTATATCCATGGTCAGGGATTAGAACTAACTGTATGACCCTAGGTAATTCATGGAACCAGAGTAGGTCTCCATTTCCTAATCTAAAAGTAATCCCATTATCACAGTTTTTTCCCATCTCAAAAAACTGTGATTTTTTTAAGAGTGGGCTCTTTAATTAGGAAAAAAAAAATACATTTCCTTGTATAAGTCTCAAGAGCCGAAATATCGAGATTTTAACTGAAAATTATCACATTTCATATATGCTTTTAAGGAAATTCAGGCTGGTGCCAAGGTAAATCTTTTGGGTGAAAGTTTCCCTAATTTTAGATTTTGGAAATCATACAATTTTACATGAAATTTATTACCATTCCATCTCACATGATTTATGTGGCCATGTATGTCCTAGCTTCTGTCAAAATAAAAAGGCAGAAAAGCTCCAAGATTGGGGAACTGGCTGAAAGGAGTGTGGTCAGGCACCTTCCATTCCCCTCTGAGAGTCTAAGTAATTGAGACAGGCTCCTGAACTCCAGGCCGTGGTTTCAAGGCTGGTCCATCACCATTAACTACAGGAGCCACATAACCACCCCGCGTGCCCCAACATAACTCCCATTATTATCGATAAAAGTTACACTACTATACCGAGGGGAGAAAAAGGCCACAAGAAGGCTTTTAAAAAGCTATTTAATATATCAGCTTTCACAAAGATAGACGACATCACTAAGACAAAACGAGAAAAGATGTGCCAACTTTACAAGGTATTGGCACTGTTAATCATATTTTGAAATATTGCTGGCATATATCTTGGAAAACACAGCACAGTTGCCATATTTCCGATGAGAGAGATGACAGTTTTAATGTTGAGATACACTGATAATTTCCAGCCCTTTTTTTCCACCTTATTGGGGATGAGCTAAAGAAGTAAATTAGGCAACCAGGTGGGTTCCAGGAACTGAAGTATTAAAATTGCACATTGTAAATTCTGCTACATTCCATTCCAAAGATATCACGAAATTTTATTAAAATTATCTACATGCATATATGTTTTATATACAAAAGGTTAAAATGTTATGAATTCATATACAAGTTTTAGATGGACTTATAAAAAGGATTTTTAAATAGCCAGCTAGCTGGGTTCCATTTATACTTCTTCATTTTTAATTTTTAAATATGTCATAAGAAAGAAATAAAATGCAAAGATCAGTAGATTTCAAAGCTTTCCGTATTCATTATGTTGATCCTCCCAATTCTGTGAATGGGTAGGATGCATGCATTTATGCCCATCTCACTGATAAGGAATGTGAAGTTAATATCTTGCCCAAGAACTCAAGGTTACATGTGGCAAAAGCAAGATGTGATCCCTGTTTTTCTGCTGCTAAATCGGGGCGCTTCTCCCTACAACATCATGGCTTTACAGCATGAGATCATTTACAGATGGGCACATGCGTAGACATGGCCCAGGAGGGTGGGTTTCTTATTCTAGCTCCATGTATCACTGTGATGCTCACTGAGAAATAGGGTCTACTGGGCCGCCTATTTTTGATGAACTTGTCTCCCTAACTTCAATTAATACTTTAAGAACTATGGCAGATACTTTGGGTTGCTATTGTCCTTTCCTCCTTATTAAAATAATATTTATTTTCTTAGAATCTACCCATTTAAAATATTCCATCTCTGGACTCCTTTGTGGCTAGGTACAGCCATGTCTGACATAGTTCTGGCCAACTAGATGGAAAGGAAGTCCCTTAATGAGGCTTCAGGGAAAGCTATTTAAATGGGAACAGAATTGTTGGCTTTACTTTTTATCTTATCCCCCTTGGATCCTTTTTCTTCTTACCTGAAATACAGACAGAATGCTGAAGAGGTAGCAACCAGCTTGCAAGCATGATGATGAAAGTTACATATTTAACTAACAGAGTAGAAAGGTGGGAAGAGCTTGGATCCTTAGGGCATTTAGGGAGCCATTGTGTGAGACCCGACTGCCTACCTTCAGAATTCTCATTCTGTGGAAAACATGGGCCCCCTGGCTTATCAGGCCATTGTAGCTGCTGTGACTGAACTCAGTCCTGACTGGCAGAGTGAAACAAATTAAAAATGAAAGGAAAACATGTTAAATGGAACCAGAAGGAAATCCAAGGTTTGTCTCTCAGGCAGAGAATACATATAATCAGCAAGTCTCCCATCAGCTATCCACCCCGAGCTACGGCCCATCACCAGGAATGCCTTGAGTTAGGAGGAGGGTTCACTGAAGAACGCCTTGGGGTCTCAGCTGATGTTCCCAGAGAAGTGAGCCTTTTCATTGGGTTTTGTAATTTGCCACATTATGTCTCTGTTTCTTTATTTGCAAAATGGGGATGTTAATAAAACACATCTCTTAGGATTGCTCTAAAGATTTAATAACATAGTATGTAACATGCTTAGGATACTACCAGACATCCTAAAAGCACATAATAAATACTACCCATTCTTCCTCTGATCTGGAAAAAGAAAGGCCAATCACTAACTACTCTACATAGGCAAGAAGAGCTGATGCTTAGAGATACAGTCCCTGCAACTCTCCCCTTTCCACAGAAAGGACCCCCATAAAGAGTACTACTTCCTTCTCCCCGTTCTTTACTGCACAGAAGATACTAAAAACATGGGAGTTTGCCTTGGGAGTGATCATGATGAAGAAAAAAGCCCAAAAAGTCTATATTGGGTAGATTTGGAGATTCCAGCATAAGTATCAAATGTAGTTCCTGTCTTTAAGAAAACTCACAATCCGGTGGGTGAGGGAGTAGGGAACAGTGTGTTAAACAGCTCACGCACTGTGACATGTTCTGTGAGGTGCTAATAATAAGTAGCACAAAGTGTCAGAGAAAGAAGATCTCAATGTTTGCCTGAATCTCTGAGCAAAGGTTTATTGGGGGGTCTTGAACTAAATGTTCAAAATGAGCAAAAGGGAGAATCAGAATGGAATGGAATCAGGTGCACCTTAGAAGAAGCCTGATAGGATGTGAATGCCCCAGGGTAAAGATACTCTTATTCATTTTAAAACCCCGGTACCCGTGCATGGAAATGAATTTTCCTCATTGGGTTTTTTATAGTTTTCTGCCTCTGGGATTTTGCTTTTGCAAAAACCACAGTTATTCAACACTCCTACTTCTGACTCTGATGAAGTAGCTGGTAGCAGACCAATGATCCCAAAAAGAGCAATTAGAAAGGCCAGAGAAAATTAAAACAAAAATCTTTCTGAAGCCATCAGCTCTGCCAAGGCATCCAGGACTTGAGGGGGCCAAGCCCACTGAGAAAGGAAGACCCCAGACTCTTTCCTTCTCAGTAATTTGCTCATTCATAGTTGGATAAGGCAAGAGGTTAAAAAGCCAAGCAGAAGAAAATCTGCTAAAAAGCAGAGCGAGTTTTCCGAGTTTCATGGTACTGGAAAGACATATAACATCCCAGGCTCCTCATGGGACCCCTAAAAGGCAACACCCTAAAAGTAGGTGAACCCAAAGTAGGCCAGGACTCAGAAAGGTAAAACTTTCTCTCTGGGCAACTGCGCCTTTAGATAAGCTTCCCCTACTCTAGATATCTAGATTTACTTTTTACCTGAAGAGGGGGTAAATCCTCTCTAAAGAGGGCATCATCCAGAGCTTCTAAGATTTTTCATACTCACTATCCCTCATTCTATCAGAACTTTCCAAATACTATGAAACAGGACCAAGAAGAAATAGCTAATAGAAACAGACCCATAGGTGATCCAGATATTGTACTTATCTTTAAAATAAATGTGATTAATATATTCAATAAACACATGGTAAGATGAAGACTTTCACCAGCAAAGTAGACTTTATATTACCAGAAAACAAGTAGAAGTTCTGGAATTAATATATATATACTGGAATGAAGATCTCAATAGATCAGTTTAATTGCTGATTGGACATAGCAAAAGAGAGGATAAGAGACCTGTAAGATAGGTTGGGGAAAAAGTATTCAGAGTGAAGCACTAAGTAGAGCTAAATAGATGGAAAATACAGAAAATATAGACATAAGAGACATATTGAAAAGTTTATATGTATTTGGATTCCCAGAAGGAAAGAAGAGAGAGAATAATACAGAGGAAATTTTAAGGAGAAAAAGGCCATGAATTTTCCAAAATTGATGGAAGACATCACTACAGTTTAAAGAATATAATTTGAAGCCCCAAGCTACATAAAACCCAATTACTCAGAGCCAGTTTCATTCAACACTATTGATTTGTTCATGGTTTAGAAGGAAAACCATGTGAAGCTTCATTGAGTTCATGGTTCATGTGATTTTGGCTGGAGAATGAGATACTAGGGTTAAATTTAACCTCAACTTTGCCTTTAACCCTGAGTAAATCTAGGAAGATCAGGTTAGAATCAAGTTACCCTGCCTTAACTTTAGAATAAGAACAAAAATACAAAATTTAGCTCTGTGATTTTGTGAGTTGTTGTGTGTGTGTTTTTTTTAATTTGATCTGATGTAAGAAGAGGCTGTGTCCCAAATTATACTGCCATCCTAATAACTTTTTTAGCTTTTCTGATCACTTCTGATATTTTCCCTCAAAATCTTATCTTCTCTGACATTTGAGTGCTGGTATTTAGCACTTTTATTTCAATTTATTTTTCTTTTAAGAAATCAGCTATCATCTTTATTTTTTAAAAAAAGATGCCAAGTTTCACAAGCTGTAAATTCCATTTTATAAAATAAAAAATTTTTAACTAAAATTTTCCCCCAGAATCTTATAGTTAAAGGGCAAAGCTTCCTTAATAACTTTTAAGTGTTTATTTCAAGATTTCTTTTCTTTTTTTTTTTTCCTGGCCAGGATCCACCTGGAGCCTTTCAGAGGCTGCTGATAAGGCAAGGAAGAGTTTAATCTTGACTATGAAAACTCTACTTGAAAAATCGCTCAAGCTTTCACTGCTTGATTCTTATTTGAGGAAAGCAGGGAGGAGTGAGATTTGTCAAAATGTCAATGGATTCTCAGGTTGTTTCACACATTTCAGCAGTCTTTGTTACTTCATTTTTTCCAGAGGACTCTTCTCACTGATGAGTAGTCTTGGCAAAGTCTTGATGGTTTCCTTCCATACTCACAAGGTGTTGGCTGCGCTCCATTTCACATACCAGCAGGGTTAGCTTAGCCGGCCTGGAGTGTTGTGTAGCCAACAGTAACATGCTCCTTGGTAGAAAGTTGACTTGTTAATGCTGATCCCCCTTTAACTCCTTGGAGCCACTGGTTTTTTCCTCCAAGAGATACTGCTTACTAGAGCAAAAGAAGATAAGATGGCTGACTTGCTATCTTCCATTTTTATAAGGGACATGGTTCTAGGGAATAGAGAATTGGCCCAGGGTAGAGAAGGTAAGCAGAAATATTTATCAACATTCTCTCCCTTTCATTATCTAGTGGACATTTTTGAGCACCTATTATTGGCAAGGTCCCATAGTGGGGGGATAAAGATAGGATGGGGGGAGGGGATGGCAATGAATTAGGCATGGCCTCTGTAGTTCAAAGATTGCCCACAAAGAGAAAGACCTTCATGGATGATACATTAATGCTAGTCACAGTCACATAAAACAAGTGAAGTTTTTCAAACTTTCTGTCCTGGAAGATCACCCTCACTCCTCTTTGACACCTACCTTCCAGTAGTTGCTTCTCGAAAAACATAATTTGCTTACTACATTTTGTCAAGAATCTTAATAGGCCTCATGCCCAGTCAGCATTTATTATTATATTTTTTAATCCATGGAAAAGAAAATTGATTCTATAGAACCAGAGGAAAAAATACAATGAGTATAATCCTAAATCCCCTAAGACAAACTGCAAGTCTGGCTAAAGGATATTTGCAGATCTAAGAGGTGAGCTTAGCTTTATTTCTCTGCTTACTCCACAAGATCTGAACCCTTAGAGGCCCAGGCCGTATTTTAACCATCCCTTGCTCCCCAGAGACCTGGCATCTAGTGGAACTTCCGAAAGTCATGGCAAGTGTTTCTTTTGCACCACAAGATTGACAAGTAATCTGTTTCAGTGATCCAAGACAAAATGGCAATAATAATATGCTCACAAACATGTGATAAGCATGGCCGTACATCAGTCACTGAGGTTGGAGTTGTGGGAATGCAAACTTACTTAATAGAGAATCCCTGCTCTCACCTGGCTCACTGTGTGGCTGGAGAACTGAGACATGTGCAGAAATATCCATCTTCCAAGACATTGTGGGGTGAAGAAATAAATGACATAGTAAACACTCTAGATCTGGGGTGCCAAATGTGTTAGCCACTAGCAAAATGTGGCCAATTAAATTAGATAAGATTTAAAATCCTCTTCCTCAGTCACACTCGCTACATTTCAAATCCTCAGTATCCACGTGTGGCAAATGACTACAGCATTATAGAGCTCAGGTGTTTTTCCATCATTGCAGAAAGTGTTGTTGGATAGTGCTGCTCTAGAAATTCAGACAGATGAGCAGATGAGAAAGCACTTCTGTTGACTTGGTCATGGGAGGTTTCAGGGCAGAAATGGTATAGGAGCCAGCTCTCGGTAGAAGTGCAGGGCATTGATGAGTAAAAAAGAAGACCTTCCAGGGGGATGTATTGCTTTGCTGGGGATGCCATAACTAAAGACCACAGACTGGGTGGCAACATAAATTTCTTGTCTCACAGTTTTGAGACTGGAAGTTCAAAATCAAGGTGCCAGCAGGGCTGGATTCCTCTGAAGCATCTGTCCTTGACTTGCAGTCGGCCACAATCTTGTTGCCTCTTCACATGGTCATTCCTCTGTGCATGAGCACCCCTGGTGTCTCTTTGTCTTCTTACCAGCTACATCATGTGCTCTTTAAAATCCTTCAGTGAGCCGAAACCGGTTTGGCTCAGTGGATAGAGCGTCGGCCTGCAGACTGAAAGGTCCCAGGTTCGATTCCGGTCAAGGGCATGTACCTTGGTTGCGGGCACATCCCCAGTAGGGGGTGTGCAGGAGGCAGCTGATCGATGTTTCTAACTCTCTATCCCTCTCCCTTCCTCTCTGTAAAATATCAATAAAATCTATTTTAAAAAATCCTCCAGTGGCTCCCCACTGCCTATCGTCCAATATTTGAGGCTTTTGTCAACAGATCCTAATTTCTAAAATCTGCTACAGGTCTCACTACAGCGGAACATGTGGATTGACCAGGTAGTATGGTAGCCAAGAGAACAATCTTTCAAGTAAAACAGACACGGATTCAAATTCCAAATTACTCATTGTCATTTGAGACCTGTTAACTGAAATTCAGTTTCCTTGTCAATACTATAAGAATAGTGATACTTATCTTGAATGTTCCTAAAGAGATTAATTCATAGTCTATACAAGGTGCCTGCTTGAATATGGTATGTTCTCAGTTAAATGTGCAATCATTATTATCCCTGACTCAACTTGGCACCTTTGAGCACACCATTTCACCTGCTGGCTGTGACCTCCCCCTCTATATGCCTATCTTAATTCCATTCTTTAAAGCCCATCTCTTATTATCTGTACATACACACACACACACACACACACACACACACACACACACACACCTGTCCCATTCGCATCCTGTCACTTGCCCTCTGCACACCGAAGGCTGCAGTTCTCTGTCTGAAGGCATGGTTCATGTAGAGTATCCAGTGCCACCAGAGTTCTTTCTTCCAGAATTATTCAAGGAAGGTGTGCCTGGCTCCATGCAGCAAGCAAAGCAAGCCACAACATGGTAAATGCCACCATGGCTTATAAAACAGAGCAAGAAAAATTGTGATGCCATGAAATGCCCAAGAATGAGTGTGCCAGTGCAGCAGGTTCTTTGTGATTCTATCTGATGACCTAGGACCTTTGGCCACAGTGGCCAAAGCCTACGGCTGTGAGTTTTCTCCGTTCCTTGTTACCAGAGGAAAAGGTGTAGTTCATGAATATCTTCTACTGACACAACAACTTTTTTCACATTTGTTTTCTTGTTGTTTTCCCAAGAGACCACACAACTGACTTTGCTTTTGTCATTGAGCATCTGCCAGCGAAGGTTCTGTGAACCTTCTTCCCCCTCCTCAGATCACATGCCATATGCCAGTATCTGCTGGGCTTGCACATTTCCCTGGTTGACCGTCACTGTAAAATTTGCATGTCTGGAACACATTTATCATAAACTCAAGGTCTCACTCAAAATTCTGTTACCTCCGTAGTGCCATGGCGTATAAGAACCTTTTGGAATCAACTTGAATATTTGGGATTCGTAGAGAATGCAAAAATCCCAGGATCTTTTAGCCTATTAGAATCTCTAAAGTGCCACTATGCTTGAAATTTCTCAAGATTTGAAAGCACTAAAGAGGTATGCAAGAGTGTAAACTGTACAAAATTTTGCTTTTTTTTTATTACAAAGAACTTCTTGGTGGGGTCCCTTTAAAATATGCAGAATTTAAAGTAGTCAATCAAATGTGGAGTGCGTGTCCAAGCCAGCTGAGCAGTTCCCCTATGTTCACTCTCCAGAAATGTTACTGCTTAAGTCCCCATAAGAACAGTAAGTACGTTCATGCCTTTTACACAAACTGGTCTTACTTTCCCATGCCAGGAATTCTTCTAGCAGGGAGTTGGAAAAGAATGGAAATATTTCTAATTTTGATCCTGGACAGAATCTAAATCAGACATGTATTTACATCAGACAGTTTCTCATTGCTATAGATCTTGGTCACTTTTTCACGTTTGAGCACCATTTACAACAATCCAGTTCTTGTTTTCATCCATTCTCTTAGCCCAGAGTCCATCCATCATTCTCTCGTGGTGAGATTTTGTACACTGGCCAAAACACACTGTGCTGATCCCTCGGTCCTAAAAGTGACTGGTAACGAAACGACTGAGCGTGGGTTATCGTGCCACTCAAGATAGATTGCTCTTCCTTTGACTTAGCGCACATTCACAAGCTAAGATACAACCAACTATGCCTGGTCTGCCACTCATGAATTCTCATTATCTGGCTAATTAAATGGTGCTTTCCAGGTGTTGTCCTTAAATAGTTTCTCAAGTCTAAACAGTTTCACAAATCTGTCTCCAGTGTTTTCTCTCCAAGTGGCAGCAGAATAAATGCTAAGAACATATCGCCATGTCCTCTAGTTCCCATCTGAACAAGGCAGTTCTTTTTACCCTGGAATTTCAACTGTTATCAGCTGACTTTATAAAGAACTATTTACTTCATGCTTGTCTGCATTGCCTTTGAATCTTGGATCAGTGAACTATCTGAGCCTAGCGGCATGTGTTACCTGTGTATGGCTGTGACTTGTTGGTTTGTTTTCTTTATTATTCTTTGCTTAATTTGTTTCATGGTCCCCTGAGTCCTGTTAAGGCAAACTCAATTTATTCTAAAGTCCTGTTGGAAAAAAATTGGAGTGGTGTCTAGGCAGAAATTTGGTAACTAATGGGTCTTCATGTCCCCTTACCTGAAAAAACTCACAGGAGCTAATATTTGGTATGTCTACCCAATTCTATGTCCAGTGATGTCATGTTAGATGATTCTTAAATTTGGCCATAATCAAAGTATTTACACCATGGAAATTGGCATGCACTACAAATCAGAGCTTCTCCCCCACAGAGAGCCAGTTGTTAAATATTTACCATCACACCATTGGGCAAAGGTCAGCCTATAGTTGGCATAAAAAGGTCAAGATCTTACAAAAGCCTTTGAAAGTTTTTCAGAGGAATTGGAGCTATTTTTCTAAATCAGTGGATCCCAGCTCTTTGATACCTAGTATCTCCATTATAGACTTACAAATATTTAAAATATTTTACAAAACATCCAATATAATTCTGAAATGAAATTTATTAATAATATAACCTACCTACTACAAACTTCTAAAAAAATCAACATAATATTTTAATAATAATATAAAGAAACATGAAAAGAAAGTTAGTTACAGTAGATTAATTTATATTTTAATATGTAAATGTTTGGACATGACTACATGGGAAGACAATATAAGGTAGCCAAATGCTCCTACCTTTTAGAACAGGTACAATACTGACTGACAGAGGTGAGGTTTGGGTGAATCAATATGATTTTTTTTTTTTGGAATGATAAACAACTCTTGGTAAAATTCTGCTTAATACAAAATACACCTTGGAAGAACAAGTACATATTAAAACCATGCAAAAATTGTTTGTGTGTATGTATATAAGAAGGAATTTGTGCCAGGCCAGAGTAGCTCAGTTGGTTGGACCATCATCCTATGCACTGAAAGGTTTGGGGTTTGATCCAATCGATGCTTTTTCCCTTCCTCTCCATCCCTTCCTTCCTCTCCAAGCATGTCCTCTGGTGAGGATTTTAAAATATTTATATATTTTAAAGAAGGAATTTGTTTCTAGACTCAGGTTAGTATTACCTACATTCTAAAATCATGTGGGACATGAGTGGCTATTCCTCATTCTACAGAACAACTGACATCTCTAGCACCACCCACCAAATACCAGTAGTTCCCCAGTCAAAGAGGCAACCAAAAATATCTACCAAAGCAGCCTAAGAATAGTACTGCTACTCTAAATCAAGGCCAAAGAATTGCCCTTGAGGGCCTGGCCTTTATGTACCCCATTTGTCTTGATGGGTTGGTATCAAAGAGGAGAATTTCTTGGCTGAAAGGATACCTGGGCATCCAGAGAGGAGACCCCAAACTACCCAAACTCTCAGCAAGTCCAAAGGATGCAGAGATCATGGGGAGAGACAACAGGGAGCTTTAGGGAAAGGCACGATGTCAGAAAGGCTCCTTCCCAGCAGGTTGGTACAGCAGGAGCCTGGGAACTGGGCGCCAGGGTGAGGAAGAGGGCAGAAGCAGCTGACATTGGAGAAATAGCAAGTGGAAACACCAATCCTGTTTAAAAATCGTCTGTCATCTTGAGGAGCAGTCATTATGGGGCATTATAGAGCCAAGGACTATCACTCGAAATGACTCTAAATTATTTAATCACTCTTGGCTTCTTTTAATACATTGTGGTTAAGGTGCTTCGTGGTGGGGAATTGATAGCAAACTATTACCTAGAGGAAAAGGCATATTTTATTTTTCTGTTGTCCGTTGCCCCTCATTTTCTTCTTTCTCCTGCATTTAATGTCTTAGATATTTATTTAAAAGATAAAAATTATATCTTGGTATATAGAGGCTTTGGTGTTTCTTCATTAGATGTTGCTCTTAACCAAGGAACCTGGTTATATAAAGGCTGACATGAGGTTTCATCAAAGTGCTCTTTGTACTTTAGAGTTAAATATTCAAAGCTAGTTCTGTAGTGACTTCTAAACTTCTCCCGCCCCCCGCCCCCCAAGTGTTTGACCTGCTTATGCTAAGAGCTCTCACCTTCTCAAGATTCTTGACCAGAGTAGTTGTTCTCAAACTTTTTCAATCCAAGGACCAATTGAGAGGAGTTTAAAAAAATCTGTGAGTCATCAGACTCATCCATTCTTTATTTTTTTAGTAAACAATTTTATTGAAATATACATAGAAAGAAGTGCACAAATGATATTTACACAGTTTGGGAATTTGTTTTATAACTGAACATACTCATTTAACCAGCACCCAGATCAAGAAACAGAAAACCAAGAGGTCCTTTATCCTTCTTCCAGTCACTAATCCTGACCCAAGGGTGACAGGGATCCTGACTTCCAGCAGCATAAATTAATTCGACCTATTTTTGAACTCTTTATAAATAGAATCACAGAGTTATACTTTTTTGTGTGTTCCTGGCTTTTTTCACTCAACAATATGTTTGTGGCATTTATCCATGCTATTGAATGTAGTTGAAGTTCATTTGTTCTCATCGTTGGATAGTATTTTAATGGATGAACATACCATTTTATTTATTCATTCTACAATTAATGGATATTTGGGTAGTTTTCTGTTCGGAGCTATTATGATTAGTGCTGCCAGGGTCAGTTTTTTGTACATGATTTTTATGTGAACATATGTATGCATTTCTATTGGGCATATATAAACAGGAATGGAATTCCCATGTCCTGGATTTTGAGTATGTCAGGTTTCAGTAGATATTGACAAAGGGTTTTCCAAGAAGTTGTACAAATTTCAATTCCAACTGGCAGTGAATGAAAATTCAGATTGCCCCACATTTTTGCATATCCTTGGTATCACTGCTTGTTTGTTTGTTTTCATTTTGGCCCTATGCAGGGCTATTGCATTGTGGTCTTAATTTTGTTTCCCAGAAAGCCAATGAAGTTGAGCACTTTTGCAAACAAGCCTGGTTAGTATTTACCTAGTTGCAGTATATTGGCATGGCCAGCATTTATCCTCAAGGGTTAATGTCTTTACTGTACTGGCTGTTATTAGTAAATATTTTGTTAAATACTTTAGTTTGGGGCAGCTTTATTGAGATATGATTGACCTACATTAAACTGTCATTTTTAAAGTGTAAAATTTGATAAGTTTTGACAGATGTATTCACCTATGTAACCATTACTATAACCAAACTAATGAACATATATAACAAAAAAAAAACAACCATCAACAAAATGAAAAGGCAACCTACCAAATGGAAGAAAATATTTTCAAATGATATATCTGATACGGGGTTAATATCCAAAAATGTATAAAGAACACATGCAAGTCAATAGCGAAAAAAATAAACAATTTAAAAAATGGGCAGAAGATCTTAACAGACATTTTTTTTTCAAAGAAGGCATATAGATAACCAACAGGTGCTCAACATCACTAATCTTCAGATAAATAAAAATAAAAACCATACATCTAATAGGATGGCTGATATAAAAAAGAGAGGAATGTAAGAAAAGGGAACCCTTGTGTACTTCTGGTGGGAATGTAACTTGGGGCAGTCAATGTAAAAAATAGTATGGAGGTTCCTCAAATAACTAAAATTAGAATGACTATATGATCCAGCAATTCCACTTCTGGGTATTTATCCAAAGAAAAGAAAAACACTAACTTGAAAAGATATCTGCACCCCCATATTCATGCACCATACAATAGTCAAGACATGGAAGCAATCTAAATGTCCATTAATAGATGAATGAATAAAGAAGATGCAGTATAGACACACATACACTGAAATATTATTCAGCCATAAAAAAGAAGGAAATCTTGCCATTTGCGGCAACATGGATAGACCTTGTGAGCATTATGATAAGTAAAACAAGTCAGTGAGAAGACAAATACGTCATTTATAGGTGGAATCTAAACACACATGCGCACACACACACACTCATAGATACAGAGAACACATTGACTGATGGTTACCAGAGACAGAGGTGGAGGCGTGGGGGTGGTGAGCGAAATGGGTGAAGATCATCAAAAGGTGCAAACTTCCAGTCATAAAATAAGTAAGTTCTGGGAATGTAAATTGTGTTATATTTGAATGTTGCTAAGAGAATAAATCTTAAAAGTTCTAAACACAAGAAAAAATGTTTGTAACTATATGTGCTGATGGGCATTAACTAGACATTGTAGTGATTATTTCACAATATCTACATAAATTGAGCCCTAATGTTGTACACCTGAAACTAATATAACATTATATGCCAATTGTATCTCAATTAAAAATAATAATCATGAACATATCCACCACCTTCTCCAGAACTTTCTCCATGTGCTTTTGTAATCTGGTCTACCTGTCCATCTCAAGTCCCCATCTTCAGGCAACCACTGATTAGCTATCTGCTACGATATATTAAGTTGCCTAGAATTTCCTTATATAAATGGAACCATACTTTAAATATTATTTTGTGTCTGTCTTCTTTCACTCAGCATAATTATTAGGAGATTCATCTCAGTCATAGCAGGTATTAGTTCATTTCTTTGTATTGCCAAGAGTTGTCCACTCTATGTTTATCAATCCTCCTGTTGATGGATAGTTGGATTGTTTCCAGGTTTGGGCTATTACAAATAAAGTTGCTGTGAACACTCATGTCATTCACTAGAAATATACTTTAATGTTTCTTGAGTAAATAACTAGGAGTGGGATGGCTGGGTCATTTGGTAGGTGCATGTTTAACTCTTTAAGAAATTTTCCAACTTTGCTCAGTGTTTGTTTTACTTATCATAATGCTCACAAGGTCTATCCATGTTGTCGCAAATGGCAAGATTTCCTTCATTTTTATGGCTGAATAATAGACTAGTAGTAGCATTGTGTCAGAGTTTCAGTTCTTCCACATCCACAGCGACACTTGGTATGGTGGCCTTTTTAATCATAGTGATTCCAGTAGGTGTGTAGTGGGATCTCCTTGTGGTTTTAATTTGCATTTCCCTAGTAACTATTGATTTTGAGCATCTTTTCATGTGTTTGTCTGCCATTGTATTTTGTCTTTGGTGACATTTCTGTTCAAATCATTTACCCACTATAGGTGAAGGTAGGATGCTTCAGTTATTATTATTAAATTTTGAAATTTCTTTACGTATTGTGGATAGAAATTTCTTTTCAAACATATACTTCTTCGCTTAGTGTGTTGTTTGTGTTCTCATTCCTTTAGCAGAGTTTTTTTTTAAGGAAAGGCATTTTAATTGTGATGAAATCCAAATCATTCATGTGTCATACTTTGGTGTCATATCTAAGAAACCTGTGCCCAACCCAAGGTCACGAGATTGTCTCCTATTTTACTTCTAAAAAATTGATAGCTTTTTGTTTTAATTTTAGGTCCATGATGCATATTGAGTTAATTTTTCTATTTGGTGTGAGCTGTGGATCATTTGTTTGTTTGTTTGCTGCGATGGATATCCAGTTGTCCCAATGCTATTTTTTGAAATGACTGTCCTTTCTCTTGGTCTGCATGACTTCCTTATCACTGAACTAAAAGTAGAAAGCTTATGCCATAGATTTTATTTTTTAAATGATGTCTTTTAATAATTAGTCCTAATTTTATTTTACTTACGGTGAGGCCATTCTAATTGACTTGAAACAATACATTGTAGTTTCTGCCAATTTTAAATTTCTACCGAGTTGTACATGGCTCTATTAATCACTGTCTTCCAAGAATGCTATTTATTTAACAAATATTTATTGAAGGATTACTATGTGTCATGTACTGTTTTTTTATTGGGGCCATCACAGTGAACTGGATAGAGTTGCTGCCCTCAAGGGGATAACTTTCTATTATCAAAGACATACAATAAAAAATAAATGTGTGCCAGGTAGTAATAATGACTATAAATCTTCAACTGTAGGACCAAGGAACATTAATGAACATGACCTAGAGTCCTATTTTAAATAGGACTATTAGTGTCTCAATTAAGGCAATCTATTCATAAAGAAACAGATTTAATAACTCATGTTACTATCTAAACAAAGAATATTCTATGTAGAGTAAAAGGAATCTCAAAGATGCTGAAGGAGTGTATTTGGCATATCCTAAAAACATTGAAAAGTTTAGATCTTGAAGAAACCTTCCATATTACCCAGTTTGAGGATTGCTGGTCAATTTCATCTTCAAAGCCAATTCAAACAGATTGGTAGTGAATGACTACCGAGTAAGGAGTCAGCAGTTGTTTTTTTTTAAAGAAAGGTCCAGATCAAAAATATTTTCAGCTTTGTGGGACATACCATTTCTGTTGCCATTGCTCAAGTCTGTTGTTGGTTGAAAGCAGTCATGGACAATAAGCAAACAAATAAAAGTGCATGTGCTATTCTCCAATAAAGCTGTTTTACAACGACAGGTGGTGGGCTGGTTTTGGCCTTGGAATCTGCCAACCTCTGGGCTCGTCTGTTGCTGGGCAGCCTTACCCAGATCTTTTAGAAGGTACACATTAGTAATTCTGGCGTGGGCTCCGATGAGGCACCCCAGCCATGTATTTGCTGCCATGAGTCACAACAGCCTCCTCATGTTACTGATCAGACCAGACAAGTTCTCACAAGCTGTTAGTGTTCAGATAGACCTCTGGCCTCCCAACTCAGTTTTGGTGCACTAGCCTGTCCTTACCCCTCCAGATTGGCCACAAATTACATATATGACAAAAATAGAGCTTTGAGGGCGGCCACCCTCTTCAAGGGCAGCCCACACGGCTAGAACCAGCAGAAGCCTTTCCTAGGAAGCTCCTGCTAACATTCAGAGTAGGAAGTGAGGGCTTCTTCAGAGTTTTGACACATTCTGTCTATAACACACAGATGAGCTCTGTCATTTTTCTTTGAATCTGGAAAATGGGGGCGGGGGAGTAGATATCAGCTGCGTTCTCTGCCACTGACCAGTCCTCCCAAAAGAAAGGGGAGGAGGCCTTGGCCCAACTAGGGAAACAGAGCAGATCTTTAACCTTTAGACCTCACGGGGTTTGGGCATTTGCCTGAGGAATATTAATATCATCTTTTTTTTCTTATTTTATTTTTTAAAAATATTTTTATTGACTTCAGATAGGAAGAGAGAAGGAGAGAGAGACAGAAACATCAGTGATGAGAGAGAGTCATTGATCGGCTGCCTCCTGCACGCCCCCCTACTAGGGATCCAGCCCGCAACCCAGGCATGTGCCCTTGAGCAGAATTGAACCCAGGACCCTTCAGTCCACAGGCCAACACTCTATCTACTGAGCCAAACCTGCTAGGGCGCAACTCATTTTTCTTAACACCGATTCCTCTAGGACTGTGTCTTGGCATTCACCAAGTGGAGGGTCTGACACTTTAGTGTGCAGAGTAAGTACCCAAGGACCTTGATTAACATGCAGATTACTTTCCCCAACCCTAGAAATTTTCTTATGTAGCTCTGGGTGGGAAGCCCAGGAATTGCAGTGCTTTGGGAATCATTACAGGGATCTTGTATTTTACCATTGCATTTGACTTGGAGAGGGAGATGTTTCATAGTTCTATTATTTCACTTTCTTGCCCTCCCATGCTTATATGTTCCCTTAAATTTTGGAACTGTTGCGTCTGAAAAATCTTTACTACTCTCTTTGGAACCACCTCTAACTCAAAACAAAAAAGCAAACAATGACAAAATGCCAAAACTCATTTTGCAAGCCACCATGGTACCCTCTCAAACCGAAGTTGTCAAAGCCCTTGATTCAGGTAGATATTGAGAGGGTGGCTTTATACCCTGCTGTTTAAAAGGAGAGAGAAAATGATTTTTTTTTCCATCAAAAATATTTATGTTGTATTTATATATTGTGTGTGTGTGTGTGTGTGTGTGTGTGTGTGTGTGTGTGTGTGTGATGATTCTTTCCCCAATAGAAATTTCATAGAGATTTCTATCTGGCTTTTTGTCACCTTCACACTTCCCACTCAGTCCCATTGGTCTCCTTTATCTGCCTTTTTCTCTGTCAGACACCAGGGTGAATTTAAACTCCATTCCCTCTCCAATGGCTCCTCTGATGTATTTGTGAATTTTACATCCCTTTTGCTAGTAGAATCTGATGGAAATTCTTTTAGGGCCTTCAGCTTTCCCTCAGAGTCAGAAACTTTTGTGTTGCTAATAGAACTCAGCTTCATTAGCATTTCAAATCCTGGGATGCTCTTAGAGATCAGTGTTAGATCTGAGGGGTGCCCTGGCAACAACCTGATTATCAAACCCGTTTAACTGAAATCTCCAGTGGTCAGTGACTTTGACCTTATTTCTGCTAGTACCTCTCACCAGGAAATCCTTTTCAAGGATTCTAGAGAAAGACACGTGCATAATCTGAGAAGCTTTACTTTTGTGCCTGTCCATACTCCACATATTGCCTTGCAAAAAGCCATGCTCTCTCTATCACTATTGGTGGTTAGATCATGGGTAGATGATGGGTCAGAGCATGGATATATGGGTAGGTAGATGAGTAAGTGGGTAGGTGGACAAGTGAGTGGGTGGATAACTAGAAGGGTAGATGGGTAAATGGATAGAGGGTGAATGGGATGGATAACAGGTAGATGAATGAGTAAATAGGTAGGATTGATGGATGGATGAATGGATGGATGGAAGAAAAGATAAGATAAGGTAGACTAGGATAGGATAACACAAGTCTTCCATCTTGTACAATACCTTTGCCATTTTATTAGCCAAAATTGGTCTTAGGTTCCTGAGACTAAAGACCACTTCTACAGAAAACACCAAGTCATGTGGTATATTTCCTGCTTCCCACAGGAGCAGCAGGGTAGGGCTTGTCAAATAGTTTATTGCCATTCTGACTCAGTGTCGGCTTTGTAAAATAAAAGAAACCATCCTCCTTTATCTACACACACACACACACACACACACACACACACACACACACACACAAGCATACGTGCACACACGCACGTTTCAATGCAGTGGCATATAACCAGGCACATACAGCGAAATCTCTTAGGGAACTTGCCCTAATTGCATGTATCCGGATCCCATATCCTGAAAGGTGCATCCTAGTGGAAAATGACTGCCCTGAGAGGAGAGTCCCTGTACCTGGTGGCACTAGCATTTGAGGAGTAGTTGAGCTATGTGTTCCTGACTTCATTTTCTCCTTGCAGACATTCCACTAACATTTTAAAATCATTTCTATCTCAGGCAATGACCTACGTACTTTTAACTGGTACCTCATTTAATCTTTTCTGTGGACTTTTAACATAGGTACCATTAGTATTTCCATTTTGCTGGTAAGAGAATTAAGTCACGTAGAGGTTAAATGACTTGACAAGGTTCACACTAGTAGAGGGGAGGCCGGGATTCAAGCACAGTCAGTTGATGTCCAGGCTCCAGGGTCCCACCTTACTGCCTCTCTGATCACCAAGCTGACCTTTGAGAGTACCATGATCTAACACAACTTTCTGCTAGGATGAAATGTCCTATATCTGTGCTGTTAACATGGCAGCCACGTGTGGGCTTCGAGCACTTGAAATGCAGCCAGTGTGACTGAGGAACTAAGTTTTTAATTGTATTGAGTTTTAATTAATTTAAACAGCAGTTTAAGAGCCAACTAATAGCCTCTGTTCATACGTAGGAACTTCAAAAAATGAAGTGTTGAACTAGGAATTAAGTTAGGCATCTCAGTTAAAGACATTATCCTTTATTAATAATATTAACATGAAATAATTGCAAAGCACTCTTAGAATCCTTTGTGCTTCTTTCCATCCTTGAACAAGCCTCGCTGTTCTTCTAAGCTCTCTGCCAACGGGGCGGGCACATCTAATCTTAGCTCATTGGAAGATGTATTGAGACGAGACATGAAAACAATTCAGGCAGAATAATACAGGGACGTCATGGGCATGTTGTATGTAGCATGGCGGTGCCGTTGACATTTATTCTCAGGAATCATTGTTAAAGTTTCCATCTCTCAAATACTGCCATCGTATATTGAGGGGATAGGAGTGTTGATGGACATAATGGACTTTACTGGTAAAGGAAGATTTGGTGATGGACAAAAGGAAGTACAGGGGACCCGTTTGAAGGCAGAAATGTAATCTCACGCCCCTTCTTACAGGAGGAAGTGAAGAGAGTGAAGTAAGAAAGTGGGAAATTCTGAGCCAAAACAGAAGGAGAGGTGATTCTGGAAGAAGGAATATAATAAAAGAGCCATATTACTCATGTGGTACACAAGTGAAAACTGGGTGAATCTTTTAAAGGAGAAGGAAAATTAAAGTGTAAGCAAAACCCAGTGTGTATGGGTAGGTTTCATAGGGAAAGAGACAAAGCAGTGTAGAATTTGGTGAAATGTTGGTTTAGAATAGAGGTGGACAAACTTCAGCTCCAGTTCACTGCTAATTCTCATAAGGTTTTCTTGAACACATCCATGCCCATTGATTCATGGTCTATGGCTGCTTTATCCTACAACTGCAGATCTGAGCAGTTATAGCAGAAACTCTATCACCTACAAAGGCTAACATATTTCCTGTGACACTATATACACAACGGTTACTGACCCGTGTTTT
Organism: Cnephaeus nilssonii; assembly: GCF_951640355.1. Lineage (NCBI taxonomy): Eukaryota > Metazoa > Chordata > Mammalia > Chiroptera > Vespertilionidae > Cnephaeus > Cnephaeus nilssonii. The sequence goes on along the minus strand of NC_137088.1, from coordinate 17,691,447 downwards.
AGAACAAAAGGGGAATATATATTGGCACAACCATCCTGGAGTACAATTTTATGTAGCTATCAGATTTTAAAATGCACATGATCTTTGACTTGGCAATACTGCTCCTAGAATTTTATCCAGCAGATGTTTTAGTACACATATCCACAGGACTTCTTAGAACACTGGAAAACTGGAAACAACCTAAATATCCAGTAGCTGGACACTGGTTAAATGAATTAGAGCACATTAATGTAAAGAGGCACTATTTAGCTTGTAAAATAGATATCTATGTACTCATTTCTTAAATGAGAAAGTTCTGTTTGTTATGAAAAGATGTTCAGGAGATATTGTTAAATTAAAAAACGCTGCAGAATAACATGTATTATTTGATTATGTTTGTGTTAAAAGCAGTAAAGAATACCCCCCCTAAAGATATACAGATATATGCCCAGCACCTATGACAGTGACTGGCACATGGTAGGTACTCAACATTTGATGAGTGACTAACATAGAGGATGTATATATATATATCCTCACTTTATATCTTTCAGACTAAACTCTCTGAGTTTTTATGAAAGGTACTAGAGTCCCAGTGCACGAAATTCGTGCACAGGTAGGGTCCCTAGGCCTGGCTGGCAATCAGGGCCGATCAGGGCCTTCCAGCTGCTGGCTGGGTCCTTCATTCATTCTGCGCCGCCCCCTCGTGGTCAGCGCATGTCATAGCAACTGGTCCAACTCCCAGTCAGTTGAACTGCCAAGGGGACAATTTGCATATTAGCCTTTTATTATATAGGATTACTTCAAAAAAAATCTAAATTAAAAAGGGGGAAAGTAAGTAAGAGGAAATAGCCAAAGATAAGTCTCCCCCAAACTGATCATTGAGCTGGTGCCCCCAGCAGTGGCCATCAGCTGAGAAATAGTTGGGAGCTTACTACTCAGTACCTAGGCCTTCAGGAGGGGATATATTTAAGTCTCAAGTTGGGATCGACAGAAACTGTTGGTCTTTAATAGGTGTCTTTGTGAGTCACACACAGCAAAAGCCAGAGGTGCCAAAGAAAATAACTCAGAACCGTGGAAAGAGAGAAGCGTGCCCCTTGTCCTGGGGCAGTGGTCGGCAAACTCATTAGTTAGTCAACAGAGCCAAATATCAACAGTACAACGATTAAAATTTCTTTCGAGAGCCAAATGTTTTAAACTTAAACTTCTTCTAGCGCCACTTCTTCAAAATAGACTCGCCCAGGCCGTGGTATTTTGTGGAAGAGCCACACTCCAGGGGCCAAAGAGCCGCCTGTGGCTCCCGAGCCGCCGTTTGCCGACCCCGGTCCTGGGGGAATGGTGTTTTTTAAGTAGCCGGGAGGAAACTGGAAAAAGCAGGAAGCTGGAGAGAAAGGAGCCCAGTGAAGGAAGGACACAGTGGCCAACACTCGAGGTGGAGAGAGGTGTTGGAGGAAAAACAGATGCTTCCCGGGGTCCTAAGAGGCCCCGGTCTGCAGTGATGCACACAGCCACCCTGCAAGGCCGCGTTTGGTGCTGCTGGTATGAGATCCACGAACATCAGCAGTCCTGGTGCGTTAGCAGGTGTTCAGTGTCCGGGGGCGATGAGTGCTAGAACTTCTCCCCGCCGCTCTGCCTGGTGGCGTGGAGCCTCAACACTTGGCTTGTGCGGGCAACACGTCTCTGCCTGGCTCCCCTGCGAAACACACACATCCCTCAGTGCTAACCATTTGTTCTCCCGGCAGAATTGTGGCGGGAGGGGTTTATATGAGATTAACAGCAAAAAAAAATAAATAAATACTTAAAAAAACAACAACAAAGAACATGAAAGAGACAGGTGTGTCTTTGTAAAACAATCCGCGCCCACCTCCCTCCGCTGCCCCCTCCTGCGGACGCCTGCACTTTGCATGACTTGTGCCTGGGGTGGATGTGTCGGCGCCTGCAAGAATTGCTTTATTTAGACACATCACGCAAAGCCTTCGACCCGTTTGGAGCACGGCCGGCTGCAGTACTGTCGCATCGAGAGGCCTGCATTTTCTTCACAAAACTCTCCAGTCCCAACATGTTTGCGAAGCGTGATTCATGGTGTTTCCTTCTGGATTGTCCAGTGGGGTAATTGCCGCGTGGAAACCAGGGAAACAGATGTAGACCCTGAACCCTGGCTATAAATTTTTGTTTTATGATTATGGGTTTCAAATGTGCTGTGTCACACTGACAAATCCACGGTTACTCCGAAACAAAATGGCTTTCGGTCTCAAACTTTTGCTTTTCTGGTTGGGGTTGGAAGTATGTTTATCAGGGTTTCTTTTACCGTGGGTCAGACACAAAGGGAATGCAGGTCCTCAAATAACGTCATTTTGTTCGTGTTATTTCGTTATGATGCTGATGAAATGTCTCAGGAACTTAACTCTTATTCCTATCAATTAGCCGATGGGAAAACTGGTTTTGTTATACATTGTTTCACATACACAGTCGCAGAAAATTTTTGACAACAAAAGTGAGGGCTGACTGTACAGGAAATGACATATACCCAAATCTTATTTTATGCTGTACCAGGAGGATACTTGGGAAAGGTTTTGTCCAACTGATTAATGTTTAAAAGCGGTATCAATAATTTAAACTTCGTTATCAAGAAATTAACTAGGCCATTTGTCACCTTCTACCTAGTCATTCATCTTTTTCAGAACACGGGTATGTATTTAAAGAATTGTGGTTTATTGGTGTGTCTTTCCTTCACTTTACTTAAGTTGAAAATGTGGAGTAGGAATCAAGTTTTCACGAAGGGTAAGAATTAGATTTACTGATGAAGAAATGATAAGGAACATGCGGCTAAATTGTGGGGCTGCTTTATAAATGAATACTTGGGTTAAATAATAGTTCTCATAATTGCGTTCAGCATAATTAATTCATGATGAGAAAAGATTAACCGACTGAATAGGGTTGCAGTAGAAGACACCCATAGTGTTCTGTTCACGAGGATTTAAACACTGATCGTTCATTTCAAGGCCCAAGTTTATTTCTCTACACTTAAGACGACTTTAAGGCGATTATAGATTTTAAATATTCTTGTGCAAAAAAACAGAAAAAAATAGCAAATCTCCCAGCCCCTGCTCTGCGCATACGTTGTTATTGTTTTTGTGTTATGACATGGTATTGAGGGAAGAAATTTGGGAGCAGGTGTGCCCTCTCGAGATGAGGCTGATTCTCTCTAGCTTAAGAAATGGGGATGATCAGAATTCAGGGGACGCTAACCCATCTTCATTCCCCCGGGACCGGTGCGCCCTATCCTTCGGCAGGATATCGAGGGAGGAAGTGCAGTGGCCTCTCCTGGTAGCAGATACCTGTACACACTCACCTGGCAGCCGCTGCCCTGTCTCACCAATTAGTTCCTCCTGCTGTCCTTTAAATAGAGACGCGTCCTCCCCTCTCCCCGAACAACTGTTCACCCACGTCCAGTAGCCGGTCTAAAATGAGCCCAGTTTCCAAGGAACTCTGAGGGCCTTAAATAAACATTCGGAGCTATATGTCTCAAGGACCACATAGAAGTCGCCACATAATCATGGTGCTTTGTGTATCTTTACAACTATCTTAACGACAGTGTGTTAAATGTTTTGTCCAGTCCTCCGTGCTCCTTGCCCAAAATGTGTGTTTTCTTTGTAGTTAAAGGGCTTCTTATGATACAGCTCTGTTACAAAATGAGGATGATATAAAACGAGAGAGAAATAGAGAGAGAGAGAGGAAATAAGTACACAGATTCAGCAAAATCTCACGCCTTGATCACCCTGGACTTTTCAATAGCACGATCTGAGCTTGCTGGGCTGGAAATTGTTTTAATGTACCTTCATAAAAGGACCTTGGACTTGGGAAGCGTGTGCGATGCATACTTTTCATGTTACACCACAAGTGCCACTTAGCAACTCCGCTAGACGGTATGGGGCGGGGTGCCCCCTGACAGGCTTTGTGAAAGCCTGGATGCCAGTGCACATTCCAGCACTGTCCACAAGAAAGGAGACTGGAGCAGCGTTCTCCCTGCCAGGGGCAAGCAGGCTGTCCACTTGCCCACCCTGCTTTGCGGGAGAGTTATGAGTAAATATCGGAGAGGCAGGGGAAGAGGCAGGGTGTCTTCATTCCTCCCAGAGTTTCCTTTCTTTGAAGTTCAGGTGCACCCTTTAAGCAAGTTATGCAAAATGGCTGCAGGGTGGGTGGGCTGTCCGTCAAAGCTCTCTGTCAGCCGAGTTTATTTGTCAATATTACACCTGTCCCTCTCAATGTTTTCAGACTTGGTTAAAAAGCTTCTCCCTCCTCTCGGTAGGCTCAGTGTAGGAGGTACAGAAATCATTCTTTTTCTCTTAAAATGATTCTAAATAAACAGCCAGATTGGGCAGGGGCTCGTACTGGTGAAAATGGGCCCTTGCAAATACAAAACCCTCACACTTAACCAGTTTTCAAATATGTGTTTAATTTGGGGGGGTGGGGGGATGATTGTGTGATGAGAGAGGCCGCCGAAATATGCTATCGGGGTGCGAGGCTGTGGGAACAGCACAGTAATTTCTGCATTAGACAGGGATTCCAAGGACCTGGGTTTTGGTTGCGATTCTAAGCTGTATTACCTTAGGCAGGTCTCAGTTTCCCTGGGCTTTTATTTCCCTAGTTGAAAAATAAGAGAGGCCCTGGTCGGGTAGCTCATTTGGTTGGAGCGTTGTCCGGATACACCAAGGTTGCGGGATCCATCCCCGGTCAGGGCATATACAAGAAGCAACCAATGAATGCATAAATAAGTGGAACAACAAATCATTGTTTTCCCTTTCTCTCTCTAAAATATCAATAAATACATTTAAAAAAAATAAAAATAAGAGGAAGAATCACAGCTAATATTTGTTCCGGGATATGTCCTAAGAGTCATACAAGCACTATTTCTTTTTGTCCTCACAGCAACCCACTGAGGTGGGTAGTAGTATATTCCCATTTTACAGATGAGAAAACTGAGGCCCCGTGTTTAAATTCATGTCCCAGATCGCACAGCTGGTAAGTGATAGAACTGGATTGGACTTGGGTATCTAGTTCAGTTTTACTCCCACATCCATGCTCTTGAGCACTATATACTTGCTCAGGGCAGGACCTGAAGTCCTCTATATCACTGATTGTGTGTGTGTGTGTGTGTGTGTGTGTGTGTGTGTGTGTGTGTGTTTGGGACAGGAGTAACTAATTCTTGACTCCTCCCTACGCTGAAAAGTAACTGAATCCGGAAAGCTAGCTTTTTACTCCAGAGCAAATGCAATGCCCGGGCTTGCAAGAGGGATAAGGAGAAAAACATTATGAAGTGGAAAGTTTCTCATCTCGAGGTTTCCCCGAGGGGTAGCCGTTCCCTATTCTGCAGCTTAGGGCTTGCCTGTGCTTTTGCGGGAGTGGAAAAATACATAAGTTACAAGGAATTTAACAGACCGAGAGGCGCACGGAGGAATTTAAAGGGTGGGCTGGGGGGCGAGAGGGGGGGCGGGAGGCGAGAGGGTAAGGGGGGAGGGGGGGAGAGACAGGCGCTTGCAAGCGAAGCGGCTGCAAAGAAAAAGGCGAAAAGGGAGAGAAGTTGGCGCTCAGCGTGAGCCGGGAGCGGCGCCCTGGCTCCTCCCCGGCTCGTTTTAAAAGCACTTCTTGCATTGTTTTTAAGGTGAGAAATGGGAAAGAAAGAGCCGGCTTGCGCGCTCGCTCGCTCGCTCGCTGCCTGTCTCTCTGGCTGTCGGCGTTTGCAGGGCTGCTGGGAGTTTCTGAGCTCTGTGAGAATCCTGGGAGTTGGTGATGTCAGACTCGTTGGGTCATTTGAAGGTTAGCAGCCCGGGAAGGGTTCACCGAAAGTTCACTCGCATATATTAGGCAATTCAATCTTTCATTCTGTGTGACAGAAGTAGTAGGAAGTGAGCTGTTCAGAGGCAGGAGGGTCTATTCTTTGCCAAAGGGGGGACCAGAATTCCCCCATGCGCGCCGTTTGAGGACTGGGATGCCGAGGACGCGAGCGAGCCGGGCAGGGCTTGCCTGGGCACCGTCGGGGTAGGATCCGGACCGCATTCGGAAGGCTTTTTGCCGGCATTGGCTTGGAAGGAGAACTTGGGATCTTGCTGGGAACCCCCCCGCCCCGGCTGGATTGGCCGAGCAAGCCTGGAAAATGGTAAATGATCATTTGGATCAATTACAGGCTTTTAGCTGGCTTGTCTGTCATAATTCATGATTCGGGGCTGGGAAAAAGACCAACAGCCTACGTGCCAAAAAAGGGGCAGAGTTTGATGGAGTTGGGTGGACTTTTCTATGCCATTTGCCTCCACACCTAGAGGATAAGCACTTTTGCAGACATTCGGTGCAGGGGAGATCATGTTTGACTGTATGGATGTTCTGTCAGTGAGTCCTGGGCAAATCCTGGATTTCTACACTGCGAGCCCGTCTTCCTGCATGCTCCAGGAGAAAGCTCTCAAAGCATGCTTCAGTGGATTGACCCAAACCGAATGGCAACATCGGCACACTGCTCAATGTAGGTTTATTTTTTTCCCTTCTTCTACCAAGCAAAAAAAAAGAAAGAAAAAAAAAAAGAGAATGAATTGTCTCTCTTGCATGCAATAAAGACATTGGAAACAAACTGCACTGGTAGCAAGACAAAGGGTTTAATGATTTAATGCTGAAAGGGTGTGATATGCTGGCGTGTGCATATTGATCCCCTCTGCTGAATTTTTCCTGTAAGATGTTTTCTTCCCAAACAACCCCTCCCGACTCCCCGCTCCTCTCCTTACCACCCTTACAGTCTCTTGAAAACAGTTTTGTTGTTTTTTTAAATCTGCATGGAGGGGGGTAAAAGTAGAGGGTGACCACAGGACTTTGAAACATTCTTCAAATAAGGCGATTTGACACATTGTGCAGTTTTTAACTAAGATGTATGCAGAGGGGAATTTAACTTTGCTGTTCTTTGGGTTAGCTATGGGTTGTGTATATCCCCCCCCCCCACCCTTTCCCATGTGTTTCAACAGTCCAAAGTAATTAAAATATGACATCTTCCTTGCAAGGAACTTAGCCTGATTAAGATGGCTTGCGGCTCCTGAAGTTCATAAACCACCAGTTAAAGCTGCAGCCCCCAGTGTTTTCCTTGCGAAGGAAAAGCAATATTTCTTAGCATTGACCCCGCTGCCACCTTTCCGAGTCACTTTGTTGCTCTAAGAAGTTGCTGTTTTGCTAGAAAACTACTGGCAATGAACACCCCTTGGGCTGAGCCATCCATTATTTTCCATATCTTGCAATTCAGTCAGGAACCTGGACATCGGTTATAGGGAAGGAAATATAAGCGAGGTAGCCCAGCTTTTTTAAGAAAATATTGACTATTTGGTTATCTGATGCTGACACGGTGCCGAGGCACGCATCTGGTCAACAGTAGCCTGGCTGCTGGCTTGAGAAATGACCAGAAGTCCCAGAAAATCCCACCTTCGGTGGCTGTAGTGGGAGCCTGCAGGATGCATCTTAGCCCTGACAGTGATTTAGACAAATGGCTGAGCTATCTATCAAAATGTTTTTAGTACTTTATTTGACAATTCATTGGAGCATTAGCCTGAAAATGACATTTTAAATCTTTGTTTTCAGAGAGGTCAAAGTTTAACTGGGAGAAATTGAGTTTTCCTAATAACATGGTGGCTTATCTAAAGAGAGAGGAGAAAAAGGAGAGGGGACAGTGACAAGATTTAAATTGCCCTCTCTGAAACTTCTCTTAAGGAGAAAGACTTGCTTCTTGGGCCAGGAAATCAACAGGTTTGTAGCTGAAAAATCAATAACCATTTGATGCCAACAGTCTGGCTGTCTGACTTAATATTTCGTCGAGCCTTAACCGGGGCAAAAACAATATCATTTTCAGAAGGCGACTTAATCTTCAGCTGCTTCCCAAATGCCTTTTCTTTCCTGCTTCCTAGTTTCTTTCCAGAGAAGGCAGAGAAACTTAGCGTTACAGAGTCATTTTCCAAGCCTCTCACAGATCTTTTAGACCTGTCCTCTCCAGCAATTAAAACAGGGTGCACAATCTCACCTGGGGTGTCAGGGAACTGAGGGGGGGGGGGGCTCTCAAACTTCTTGCAGGAGAAAGTTCTAATGAAACATTTTTTTTTTAAGAAAGGGGGGAAAATGCTGAAGACCCTGGCATAAAGCTATTAGACCTAATAGAGCTTTTACAAGCAGACATTCTCCCTTTTGTAATTAACCCTCCAAACATGCCCATTAAGTTGTAGGAGTAGGGGGAAAAGCTTTGTTTGTTCTTGAACAAGTTAAACAAGGGATTTTTCTTATCTGGGAAGAGGAGTGGTAAATGTGTCATTCGCCTAGGGCCGGTCGATAAGCAAGAAGTGTTGATAACAGCAAAGTTCAGCTAATCAAAGAAACTTGCATTAGGCAAAGTAAATAAAGGCATTTGACAAAGGGATTTCAGAAATTCCAGTGTCTTATTTTTTGTAAGCAGGGCAATTAGAGCTTACTGTGGTCAATTTCACGAGGGTTGGAATCCCACACCCTAACTTTAGGTTAAATGAATAAAATGTAAATACTGCTTATGCAGCATTCAAAGCTGCTTTCTCCCCCATAAACCTCTTTTCAGACTGGTCAGTGTAGCTGTTCAAGGGATTCCGTTTTTAAGCATAAATAAAAATTCTAACAAATGTCTGTCAGGGGTGTTTGGTTCAGAGTGGCATAACTGGCTAGCGAGGGCTTTTGAAATAAAAGCATATTAGGGCTACGTTTGTATAAGTAAGACATAAAAGCCACAACCTTTTCCATTTTACTTAATGACTGTTTTGACGAGAAGCAGATCTGTTTGTGCTCTTAAGGCAGAGGAAACAGTGGGCAAGATGGAAAAAAATAGTACTAAATTCCAACCAAAACTCCCTTCTGTTTTGAGATCCTACTGATTTTTTAATGGTGTGTGTGTGTGTGTGTGTGTGTGTGTGTGTGTGTGTGTGTTGTGTGTAGTACTTAAGAGTAAACCCTTTGGATGCAAAACACACCAGAAGCTTTTCTTGAAAGGTGTTAGAATATTATTTTCCTTTTCTTAATTTTTAATTTTCAAGGCAGAAAAATGATATGTCAACCAGCTGCTGTTGGAGTAGGGCCTCTAAATTGCTAGTTATAAAAATGCGAAGTCAGGATTAGTGGGCTACTAAGGGAATGTGGTATAAATAATACGATGTTAAGACTGCCCCTGGAAGGTATGGGGTCTCTTAAGTTTCTGTTCAGATGCCTCTCGGATTATCTTGGGTTTTAGGCTGCTCCAGATGTTTCCAGCATTAATTGCTCAGTGGGCATAGAATAAATCCTAATATTTGTGGTCTAAATATAGTTGCTTTCAGTGAAATGAGTGTGACAATTTTTTGGCCCCCTTCCCTGTCTTTTCCCTACTCAACACATCAAAAGAAAAATAGGGGGAAAAATTCTTTTTGAAATAGTCTTTTGCCCATTAATGAGAAAGAATAATCTGTGGTTGTTGTTTTTAAAAAAAACAGCTGTGGTTATGTGCGACTAAGGAACGAAAAAAGTCCCCTTCTCAGAAACCTGGGACCTGAATTTTAAGTATTAAACAGTATCTAAATCCTCCCCTACTGAGATATAAATTGGGGTCAAAGTGGCAAAATCAAAGATACCCTCTGAAAGAGAGACTAAATAAAGACTGACAGCCACCGTATGAATTGATTGGGGTTTTGAATAAATATTTCGGTGAAAAGGCTCAATTGTTTTTCTAAAGTAGGACATAATTTTCTGCTTCTCGGCCACATGACGGTGGTAACTAATACCACCAGAAAGAAAGAGAAGAAAAGGGGATTTTTGCTTTAAACCTCAGAGGGTGCAGGACAGGGTCGGTTGAAAACAAGTGGAAGATTCACAGACTTTTCTTCCCTGAAGGAAAAAAGAGATTTACTAAAATAAGTGTTGCCTGTATCCAGATACCTTGGTGCTTTGGGTAGGGAGCTATTGATGGGCAACTTAGGAGAAAAAGTGCGTGAGTTTAAACTTCATCACCAGAAAAGCGTAGGTTCCAAAAGTAAAACAAAACAGTAGGAGCGGTAGGCATCTGTCTGCTTCAGCTTCGCCTATGGAACTGATTTAGAAGCTCTAGTGAGCATTTGATGTTCCAGCCCAAATGCAGAGTCTTTGCATTGGAATGGGCCTTTTTTTTTTTTTTCCCTCTTAGTAGATAAATGATCAGAATGGCAATTTCTGATAGGTTAGCTGACCTGAATCAGAAGTTTTCTTCTCGTTTCTGAAAGCCTGGCTTCGTCCATATATAACCAGTCACTATTGTCATGAACTTTTCTTTACAGCATAAAAGTAAAAGAAAGTTCTGGATATCAGATGTTTATCATTTCCTTTCAACATGGTAAGCCCCTGAGTTGGCTGAAAAGAAAACCTTGCCGTTTTATTCTTTATCTATTCCACACGCATCAATAAAGGATTTCAGAAGGGAAATAGATGATGAAGATGATAAATTCTGCTCTCAAGGAATTTATCATCTTTAAAAGCAAAATCATTTTTTAAACACTTGAAATGTTTACTTGGAAAGTAACTCTCTGGGAGGCAGATGGAGATGTAAAACCAAGATGCAAAATAGAAAACTTTTTTCAGGTCGCACAGGACTTATTAAAAACTATACGTGCAGTGTTCATTTTAGAGCCTCTTATGAAGAATCTTCTATAGAGTTTGAGTTACATGTAACTGCCAATAAATTTATCCTTAAATGACATTTTTATACTTTAAATGTTCTAATATAAATCCAGTTAACTATCAATTAAATAGGCCATTTCGGAAATGGGAGTTTTGATGTAGGTTAATCAGAAAAAATCTTGGCTAAAAACCTTTCCAAGAGATATTAATGTGGAATCTTGCCTTTCAGATTATAGGGCAGTTATGGCAATCATATATCTCCGATTCTCTGGAATAACCCACCTTCAAATATACGGCCACAATTCCCACATAAATCATTGAAATATGCCAGCTGTTTCGATATTGGGACATTTCCTAGGCTGCCCCTTGAACCCAGGAGTGGCACACAAAGTCTTTGTTTGGATTCTATGGTCAGTGTAACCAGAGTGTTCACAGCTTAATTTTTCCATTATTACTGAAGATCTCCTCGTGCTTCAGGGTCATTCTTGGGAACGTGCATTCCTTTTGTGGCAATTCCTTTTGTGTGAATAGAAGACATCCCTTGCAAAATGCATTTAAGCATTGTGATCGTGGTTCTGACTCCAGCACGTGTGTGTGTGTGTGTGTGTGTGTAGTCAGGAAAGGGGTAGAATTATTAAATTGCATTACTATGAACCAATCTGTATCAGTTCTTCTCCAGCTTCGTCTTAAAAAGTTGGAACTGGGGGTGATGGAGAGAGGAGCGCAGAGTTAACTCGGGTTTCAGATTTATCAGTAGTCTGTCTGTAAGTGTCTTGGCCTAAGTACCTCTTGTTAAATAGGAGATGAGATAACCTGCCCCGTCTGTAAGGTCTAATAACACAACCTCATCAGTCAATATGCTGCCCTGAAATCTCCTCTTCCTAACCAGCTTCTTTACTTCATCATCAAGAAGCATGATTCCTGTCCCATCCCATCCCCCTAAATCCTTTCAAATGAAAATTTTTTTTTAAGTTGCAAAAGCTCTCTGTACCTAGGAAGCAGTAGAGGGTGAGTCTGCAGTTATTATGTTATTTATCCTGAGCCTTCAGAGCTTCTTAGATGGGAATTCAAACAGGCAGTGGAACTGCTGACTTGATTTTTCTCTGGCCTTGCAGGGTGGGGAGCTGAAAGGGGGCCAGTCGGTAAGATAAGACCCTCGGTCCGCAGCATGATAAGGCGAGGATAACAGGAACTGACGTCAGGGACGTGACTGAGCCTGGCCAAGCATTTCCTCTGGTCAGGGCACGGGGGGTCCCAGAGGCCTCCAGGCCTCCCGCAGCGGCTGCTGAAGTGAACCAGCTCTGATGGGGAGAAGAAAGCTCATTTTAACAGGGGTGATCGTGGGTGACAGGGTCTCTCATTCCCAAAAACGAGATTGCTCTAAACAGAACATAGAAGAACTTGGGTGGGGGGGGAGGGGGCAAGGAGTGATTTTAATACAAACAGACTTAAGATTATAATGGCAGTTGTCATATCATAGGTATTTGCTTGCTGGCTGTCAACCGTTCCCTTCTGGTGCCTCGTGACACAGTCTATCCAGCAGTCACCAAATAGTATCCCCCATGAATCATGCCAAGTCTCCCTACAGAGCAAAATGGGAGGGAATTCACATTGTCAGGGAGTTAATCCCTGGGACTCCTATTTACTTTTCTAAGTACCAGGTCCCCACCCCCATCCGCATCATATGACAGCATTGTTCAAGCCAGTGCATTAGCCACCAGCCCAGAAACCACCGAGCAAATTCCCCTCCCCTCTTTCCCTCTTCCTTTTCGCTCAAACTCAGATTTTTTTATTTTATTTTTTTTTGCAAGTATATCCCATTGGAAGTTTGGAGAAGAAATTCAAATGAAAGTGTCCTATTATTTTTTTCAAGTTCATACGTTCTCCTCAGTTGACTCCTTTCTTAAAAGATTGCTCTTTTTTTTTAGTTTTAGTATTGAATAGTAGTTAGTCTCCTAATTTGATTCAGATTTAGTGAAATGTTTGTTGTTGTTGTTTTTATCAGTTACTTACTGAACGTTTTACCAAGTCAAAAACAAAAAACACACATAGCTGAATTCAAAATACTGTGGTAGATAAGAACAGTGCATCAATTAACTGGGAAGAGATAGTGATCACATTTATTACAGTTTTTCTCTAATTTGCAGAGCAAATGAAGACGGCATAGAATAAATCCCTCTTCTCACAAATATTGAAACTTTCAGGGCTACAGTACCTTTGGTCATCAAAGTCCATAATTATAAAAAGGCTGATGATCTGAAGGTCATTTCAGCTTCAAAAGATTTTTTAGGGTCTGGTCTATTGGAAAGCTTGGGGGTATAATTAACTAAAATGGAAATGGAGGCAAGCGAAATTTAGTTCCTGATGTTTTAATTTAACTCCGTACTGCCATGTGTTATTGAAGAGAATTCTTAAAGGCAAACATAATTATTTCATTATGGGCCTCAGAATGCTTTCATTGGCTTTAATGACAAGAAGCTGTATAAAAAGGCATACATTTTAATTAGTCCTCCTTATATTTACATCAGATAAATAACAAATAATTGATGAAAAACAAGTCTTTGGGATGGATGATTTCACATAGTGCGCTGGTTACAGTTTAATGATGAAACATTTCTCTGTTGCTTTGCATTTTAATTATGCAGACATTACAGTGGTGGGGCCCAGGAGTTAAAATACTGTTGTTGCCCTTTTTATTATAAAAAAAAAAAAATCACCATGAATTGGAAGCTGAGAAAGGTAATAGAACCGAATCTCAGTGGAAGTAAATTGCCAGTCCCATTCATTTCACTACGTTTGTTCGCACTTATTTTGATCACTTTTATCTTTCTCACCTCATCTTTTAGGATTAAGACCATCAAGGGTTTCACATGCATTTTTATGGCCTCATCTCCTCCCAAGTCCCTTTCTTTCTTTCTTGCTGCTCTTGGTTGGGAGACTTGCCTGAAAGCACTTTGCCAAATGCGTCCTGGAAATGCAGAGAGCCATTCTCCAAGCACAGGCCCGCTTTCCCTTTGATTTTATATGAAAACCCATTTCCCATGATTCATCCCTTTTGGTGTACAGAACACTAATTGTTATTATTGATTTTAAATTCCGTGACCATTACACGTAACCCAGATGACTGGCAGATAAAGGGTAATAATCCATGGAGTTCTGGAACACTTTCATGTTTGTGTGGAGTACTTTATGTGATCAATATTAACTGCCCCATTGAAACTAACTGCTGTATCAAATAACAGTCAATCAAATGAATGTGCTTGGAGATTATTTATTGAGAGCTTTAATTGTTCACTGGGGCCCTGCTTATCAGAGGAAACAATAGGAAGTCGAGATAGGAAGACCAGCCTTGGCTTCGCGGAGGAAGTTGGAAGATGCTGATGAAAAGGCATCTCTCTGCTCATTGGGCGAGAGTTTCCAGAAACCCACGTTGGGCTTCCAGTGGGCAGAAGTTGCAAATACCCTTACGGAGGCTACCCTGTCGCCTGTCTCCCGGGAGCTCTCTAGAGAAGGACCAATGATTCTCTTGCCCTGTGAAAAGCTGTCACTCTGGGAGCTTTACTGCTTCTCCCCTGCACTCCCACTCACATACATCACCCTCCCCTGCAACTCCCCACCTGTAGCCCCCTCACTGCCTGATGGTCTGAGACAGTGGTCGGCAAACTCATTAGTCCACGGAGCCAAATATCAACAGTGCAACGATTGAAATTTCTTTTGAGAGCCAAATTTTTTAAACTTAAACTACATAGGTAGGTACATTGTTATTAACTTAATTAGGGTACTCCTAAGCTGGCCTTTGCTAAAAACTCAAGGGCCCAAAGAGCCGCATGTGGCTCGCGAGCCGCAGTTTGCCGACCACTGGTCTGAGCTCATGGAAATAGTCCGACTCGACACAGGATCGCTGTCTACAGCTAGGAAATGGGAATAATAATGTCTACCTTGCAGGATTGGTGGAAAGATTAGAGATCATGTAAATGAGGGTTCCGTGCTTGTCCTGAAAACACACGTACGGACGTCACTGAGCGGACCTTCTGCTCTGATTCCGTGACACCTGTGGCTTATGTGTCTTGGTGAATAGTCAACAGTCTTCTTTGTAGCTGGTATCCCTTTTCCTCAGTGAAATGGTGCCTCTCTCTGTGGCTCGTAACGTAGGCGACAGTCCTTCCCATTTGTCACAGAGTGGATGGGATAGCACTGTGGTCCTGAGCCAGTGCTCAGCCCCCAGATTTAGTACAAATAGATTGACTTTTACAAGTGAGCGTTGTCACCTTCGAAGTTGTCACAATACACATTGCCCAGGGATGCTGTCAGGGGCGCAGTACGTTTTTATTACTCACTGATGGATTAGATCTCGCAGCGCTCCATTCAACAAAGGGCTCTTGGGTGCCTGCCATGCTCCAGGCTCCCTGGTATGTTCTGTGGGGGGACGCCAGGATGAATCTGACGCTGTCGCTGCTCTCTCTGGACTCACAATGTATGGGACACCCTTGGGCACGCAAGTCCCTGTAAGACAGCCCCCTTCTGACCCAAACACTAGAATCTCCTCAGAACTGTGGACCTGAGTTTCATTTTGATAAAAATTAAAAACCAGAGAACCACAGCTGGTGCATAAGGGGAGGGATCGAGTGGGTGACACATTTTTGTCACAGGGAGCAGGCTTGACGTCTTCCTGTGTGTAGGTAGGCCTCCCAGGTAATTTCTAAATGTAGTTTACAGAGCAGCGTTTTAAATGTATTCTGAGCAATAGAATAAGTGCCTACCTTCCAAACGTGCTTCTTGAAGCCTCTCCCGTAAATGTCTGTGGCGTGTTTGTTAAGTAATGTTCTTGTGGGGTTGGGTCTGATTAGATTAGGTGTTAAAACAATCGTGTATGTCTTTATGATGGTTTCTGTGGCATTTTGCTGAGTCACACACTTCCCCAGAGCTTAGCGGCCTAACACTCCATTGTCTCAGGATCCTGGGGATGGACTGGGCTCAGCTGGGCAGATCTTCTGTTCCACGCGATGTCAGCTGAGGCTGCATCATCCAGGGCTAACCTGGGCGGGAAGGCCCAGACGGCCGCTCCCAGGGCTGGCAGTGATGTTGTGGGCAGTCAGCTCTGCTGGGGCTGGGCAGTAGCTGCATAGGCCTTGCTTCTCTCCGCATGGCACCCACAGTCTGAGAGGGAGCACTCCCAGAGGGAGGAAGCAGAAGCTCCCAGTCCTCTGAAAGGCTGGATCCAGAGCTGGCACGGAGTCCCTTTCACCATATTCTGTTGCTAAGCAGCCACAGGGCTGGGCCAGATTGAATGAGTCTGCCTCTCAATGGGGGAGGGAGGAAGAATGTGCTGCCATCTTGAGTCCATAATAACAATCATCGCATCTATGCCCCATAACAAAGAACTTACTTTCTTCTGACAGGAGAGACTGAATTGAAGGACTTCTGTGGGATTTTGGTTAGCTAGGGTTGTTTTTTTTTTTGTTTTTTTTTTGGTCTGGTTAAATATTTAACAGCATTCTACTCTAGTGATTGCACATACGTTGTCATCCATTAATCTTCACAAACAATCCTGCAAGGAAAGTATGATTATCCCCATTTTACAGAAGAGGAAACTGAGGCTCAGAGAAGGTGAGTGACGTGACGTCACACCGTTGTGGAGCTGGGTTACGTCCCAGGAAGGTATCTCCACCCTCCACGTGCAGTGATTCAGCGAGGGGTCATCAGCTTCCGCTGTTTGCCTCTGTCATCTGTCAGCTGAGTGAAGACTCCCTGAACCAATTTTTATGCCCTAGTAATACCAAGAAAGGACCACCGAATGTTCTGGTTTGGGGGCAATGCAGAAAAGAGAGAAAATGATGGGGATGGAGTGTGTGTGTGTGTGTGTGTGTGTGTGTGTGTGTGTGTGTGTTGCTTTGTTTTATTGGTTGGGTTCCCTTACTAACCCTGGGAAGTCTTTGAGTTCACACAGTGTGTCCTTTACTTCTAGTAGAGTACTTGTACCTACCTGGTCAGTACTCCGTTAACGATGGCTTAGTCACGGACATGTTCAAGCAAACCACTACTTACTATGCTAGATCTCAGCACCGTCCAATGGAACTTTCTACAGTGATGGAAATGATCTATAATTCTGCGTTGGCCAATAGGGTAGTTGCCACCTGTGGTGACTGAGCACTTGAGATGCGGCTAATATAGCTGAGGAACCAAATCTTTCATTTTACTTCATTTTTAATTTTCTTAGCTTTCAGGAGCCACATGTGGCTAGTGGCTACTGTATGGAACAATGCAGCTCCATATACGCCAGCTATTAATATTTTTTAAATATTTGCTCACTCTCTTTACTTCCCTCTTTCATTAGCCTTTATTCTTCTTCCCTATTGCTGTTGCGGAGCTCTAATGATCTCTTTATGTAGCTGGCAAATAGACTGTAGGAGAATGTAAACAGAAAACTGCGGGGTGGTGATTTCAGTCATTGTTTAACTTGCTTTCCTTCTGGGTGGAACTGTTTTTCCTGGGGCCTGGCACATACTTAGCCCTTATTTTGCTAACACTTCTTTTGCGGAGCTAAACCAGGATTTTCACCGAATCCCCGTGGGCTGGACTTAATTATATTCTTTGTAGCAGTCATACCGAGGTGGCATACAAATTTCTAGTCCTGTGTTTGGTTTTTCAAATGGACAGAGTATCTTCCAACATTTTTCAGCTACTTTCAGCTTAAACGTCATGACGGCGGACAAAACAAGCCATGTTCTATGGAAGCCTCCCTGTTGTGTTCTAGGAGGTCCCAGGCTCTGTCTCCCACAAGTGCCTTCTCCTGCTAATACATATGTGCTTTGCTTTGTCACCCAGTGCCTGGCACATAATAGGTGTTCAAGAAAGATGCTGAGAGTAGTTCAGTGACAACAGACTTGACGTTCAGAACATCACAAGTGGCGTCTGCTTCTATTTATCTGTGTGTTCAGGGATTACTCGAAATACCTGAAGCAAACTTGAGGGGCTGTCCAAACTTGGGAGGTTCGAGTTGGCTGTTATGGCAAGCCCTTGTAAATGTACTAGCTGGAAAACAGCCCTGAAAACAGAAGAATGGGATATTTCCTTGAGCTTCTGGCACTTACTTTGATGGCCTAGGTATAGATTTTCTAATGGTACGTCCCATTAACCAAGACATTGCTGCTCCTCCTCCCCACCGCACCTCTTGTTTCTCCACATCCCTAGAAATAGTGTGAAGCAAGTAAATAGAAATAGGACCAAATCGAGAGGAACTTTAAAAATATTTTTTTTTCCACTGATTTTCAGAGAGAGAGGAAGGAAGAGGGAGAGAGAAAAACATCCATTGGAGAGCGAGCATTGATTGGCTGCCTCCTGTAACCTGGGCCTGGGCCCTGACCAGGTATCTAACCAGCAACCCTTTTCCATGCACAGGACGATGCCCAACCAACCGAGCCACACAGGCCAGGGCAAAAGGAACTTTATTTTGTGTTTTTCCCCCTAGCTGATTGCAAATGGTGATAGATTTCCTCATGAAATGATCATCATCATCATAACTAATATTAAATGCGTATTACCTGCCAAGTGCGCAGGATGGCTTATGTCATCCAAAGCTCACCGCAGCCTGAGAGGAAGCGCTGTGCTTTCTCCACTTGATGGAGGCGCGTTCCCAGGCACGGAGGCGTTCGGGTACCCATTGCGGATCTCTTGAGGAGGAGAAAGTGAGTTGGAAGTTCCCCACCCAGCTTTGCATAATGTGGGTTTCCTTCCCTCGGCCAACTATGCAACGTCCACTCCTATTTTCTCTGTGGGGAGGGGGGATGAGGAAGGCTGGGAGTCTCAGAACCCACAGAAGAATAAAAGGGTTTCCAAGTGAAAGCTGGAAACAATACTTTTTTTTTTTTAACAAAATGGGCAGTTACTCTAATTGCTTTGCCCCTACTGTTCAATTCCTTTTTATGTCCTGATTCATTAAATTATGTGCACACACCAGGCTTATTATTTACAGATGTATGCACTTTTAACTGGCTCATATGAAACAGATGTTTCCCGAAAGGTAGCAGAGAGCAAGTGATCTAAACCCTCCTTAGTGGGTATCAAGTGAGTATTATGGCTCATTACCTGCAGGTCTTTTGCTATTATTTTGAATTGCAATGTCCAGTGTGGGGAGGCGGATTCAATCTGTCCCCTGGAGGAACTAATAAAGAACAACAACCCCATAAGGAGACAGCTGCATCTCAAAATAAAAGAGGGTGTGTGCCAGTGATGGGCAGGTGGTGCTCACATGTGGGCTCAGGTGGATATGAATGAGTTTTATAAGCAATTTGAGAAAAAGAGACCATTGGATTACAGTTGATATTTTAATTTTTTAAGAGCCTTATTCCATGATATCCTAATCATTACAGTCTTTGAATTCATAGCCAAGCAATGATACATTTTTTTAAAAAAAATCCAGAATGTCTTAATTTTTTATTTTTAAATGGAATTATTCCATTGCTCTTGTAACTGGCAGGAATGCATGTAAAGCTTGCACAGTGCATATGATGCCAAATGACTATCGACTAGATTCTGGAAGAGTTGAGGTGGGCCATGACCACAAGTTCTTCATGGCTCCGCAATAAATAATCTTCAGTTAACTGTAGAATTAGCTTCAGTTATCTATTGCTACACAGCAGACCAGCCCAGTACTTAGTGGCTTAAACCTTGCAAGGTTCCGTCTCACTTGGGGTCTTTCAAATGGCTGCAGTGAGCTGGTGCTGGGGGTGGGCTCCTCTGAGAGCTTGACTAGGCCGGATGTGCAGCATGGCTTCTCCTTTCACGTGTGTAGTTCCTCAGCTGAGACCGATGGAACAGCTGGAGGCTGCCTGAGCAGCTCTGTCTCCATACGGCCTCCTCTTGTGATGTGGGCTTCCTTACAGCATGGTGGTCCCTGGGCTCTTTACGTTGGCTTCCCCCAGAATAAGCATTGCAAAGAATCCCAGATGGGAGCTGTAAGGCTCCTCATGATCTAGCCTCATGGGTAACACACCATTACCCTCTCCACATTCTATTGATCAAAAGGAAATCACAGTAGCAGCAGCTCAGATTCAAAGGTAAATGATGTGGATCCCTAGAAGTGTGGCTCATTGAGCAGGCCGTCTTCAGAGACCAGCTACCACGCTCATAATGCACTCAGAACAAGGTAGCATGGCCTAATAAAAATAAGCATGACCAATTCCGATTGCCAACTGGGTGGCATATGTCAACACTTCCTCAGAATATTGGGGAGCAATAATAATCAGCCCTCCAAGTCATGGTGAGATTTATTGTTTATGAATTCTCAGGCGTTCTCTAACCAAACAACAACAAAGGTTGGAGCAAAAAGATGGCTGAAATAGTGTCATTTTGCACGTTGAAAGCTGGAAACCATCACAGTTGAAATATAGAATGGGATGTGAAATATTAAGTGGCATCTCAGGTTTATTGCATGTATGACCATGAGAGCGCATTTTATTTTGTCTTATGGAGCTCTAAAAAATCCATGTAATGGATTAAAGGTATTAAAACCCCCATATTCTGCCTGGCTCTAGGCCAGGGAACAAGGTGTGATAAATAATCTCAACAGACAGAATATGTAGGGAGGAATTTTAAAATGAACTTGTGATAGACATATTGACCTCCCTAACTAATAAAAATGCATGCATGAGGTTAGTTTTGAAGGGAAGGTGCAGATCTTACACATTTATGGTGTACATAAATATTATGTACACTATAGCGTTAACATCCTTAAAATATTTCCCACATCTCTGACATATGGCTATCATGCTCTGCCTTTACTCTGGAAGCAAAGAAAAGCATGGATTTTATAGTAACACGTGCAGTTACTATATGAAGAAAACGTTTTAATATCTTAGCCCTGGCTGAGTAGCTCAGTTGGTTGGAGTGTCATCCAGATACTCCAGGTTTCAGGTTCAATCCCCAGTCAGGGCACAAAGAAGAATCAACCAATGAAGGTATACATGGGTGGAATAACAAATAAATGTTTCTCTCTCTTTCCTCTCTCTCTCTCTAAATCAATCAATAAATAAACACGTCCTTTATCTTAAAGCAGGGGTCCGAAAACTGAGCCAAATCTAGCCTTGTAGCCTGTTTTTATAAATAACTTTTTATTCAAACATGCCACACTTGTTCGTTTGCATCTTATCTATAATCACTTTCCTCTGACAATGGCAGACCTGAGTCAGTGGCTGTGACAGAGACCAACTATAGGGCTTACAAAGCCTAAAGTACTTACTATCTGGCCTTTTACTGAAAAAGTTTGCCAACCTTGTCTTAAAACATTAAAAAATGAATAGGACTATTCATTTTTTAATGTTTTAAGAGTGCTTTGTTTCTTGTCCACAATAATCTTGTGTGTGGATTAATGTTTAAATAGACTATAAATGTTTGCTTTGTTTCTTGTTCACAATAATCTTGCGTGTGGATCCAGGAAGCCAGTTTTGGATCAAGCCATTTCCTAACTGTGTGACCTTGGCCAAGTCATGTACCTGCTCTAAGCTTCAGTTTCCTCCTGCGATAACGGAGATTTAAAAACTGATCGTGATAGCTCTTCTTCACACCTCTATCGCGAGGGAGCAAGTAGGGTAATGCGAGTGAAAACACCTCAAGTCACCCACCTCCATATAACATGCGCTGTTGGCAGATGCCGCTGAATTGGCTGCAACTGTCATCCTTCCTTTGATACCGCATAGAAGGATTCCTACGCAGATTTCATTCTTTTCACTCCTTCGTTTTTTTCAAACCACATTTATTGTGTTCACGCTATGTCCCAAGCCCTCTTTTAAGCACCGGGAGTTTGAAGGCGAGACAGCTGAAGCCTCCGTGAGTGCAAGTAACATGCCAGGTCAGGGCAGCCTTGGGCACCCTTCAGGACCTTCTTCCAGGTTGGGGCCGATTTTACCATCTGGTATTTTTAGTTGTCCATTTGCGTGGGCCAAGAACAGTGTCTTCTAACGTCCCTCTAACCCAGCATGTAGCGCAGTCTCTGGACCTGCCAGGTGCTCGATAAATATTTGTCAGCAGCTGGATGTTGTCAGCTGGTAGTCACTGCCCCGTGCTGCCCAGCCTTCCATTCAGTCCATCCAAGGGTCTGCCACTTGGGGTTTACAGCAACTATGGAAGGCTCTCCAATGACAAATTTCTATGGTAAGGAGTTGTTTAAAGAAGCTGTTTCCGAGGCTTCTAGGCATGTGGGGTGGGGATGAATTAAGAAAACCAAGAGGAGGTGGTCGTTGCAATACTTTACATTAATGCCCGGGAGGCTGGGAAGAGACAGTTGAGAGTATAATGAGGCAAAGATGACTCAACTTGCTTTATTCATATTAGCATGTACAGGAGGGACTACTATTTTGATAGGGAAATGGAAGTGAAGGTTAGGAAATCAAGCTATGAGATTGATGGGTAGGAGAAAGATGGGAAGGTGACTATAGTGAGATTCATCAACACAATAATGACCCTTGATACAGTAAAGATGATAACTGTCTAATACTGCTACGTGACAGGCATGTGTCAAGTGCTTTACAGTGCATTATTGTTTAATGCTTACAATGATCTAAAGAGGGATATACTATCATTTTATATAAGGGGAAATTGAGGCTCAGAGAGATTAAGTAACTTGCCCAAAGTCACACAGCTAGTAAGTAGAAGAGTTAAGATTGAACCCAGGCAGGCTGGCTCCAGAGTTCACACTTCCAACTACATGCCTCAATTTGCAGAAAGAAGGAAAGTTCCCTGAAGGAACGAATATCCCAAAAGACTTAAGCCTTGTGGCCTGCTCATAGCTGGGAGACTGGTGAAAATTTCTTTGATATTTTCAAGTTTTCCTTAGCAATTTCTTTCATAAGAACTAAAAGTAAAGCACTTTGAAATTCTCACCTTCTCGCATCAAGAAATATTGAAAAACCACTGTTATGAAAGAAAAAAAATCAATGTTATAGTGTTTCTCTAATCTGAACAATTCCATATAGAAACTTAAGAACCTTTAAAAATATCCCCAAGTGTATACTTTTGAACTGATCTGTTCTGCTCAACTCTAGCACTAACAAAATCTTCATATTAGTCAACTAGAAGGTTTGGTAGGTATATTTATTTACTACCTTTCTGCTGTAGTCACTCCTCCTACACACCTGGACCTCAGGGAAGAGAGTAATTCAGCTCCTCTTTCGGGGATTCCAAATCTGCAGGCAGCAACAATTCTCCATTGCTGGTTTCATTTTGGTGCCAAATATGCTTAGGGGGGGAAGGGAGGTTGGCCCAGAGCCCCCCACCCCTTAGCAGAGCCTGGAGCAGCCGGCAGTACTGCTGACCACATTTGGCCTGAGTTGCTCCTCCTCACAGTGTGTAGTCACACGCCCTTGGACCACTGCCGAAGGCCTTGGAACCTTGGTCTTAGCTGCTGCCATTCTGCCTGCTGGGGGTTGGTTTCTTAGCAGGGAAGATGTGGGAGGGGAGAGAGAGAGAGAGAGAGAGAGAGAGAGAGAGAGAGAGAGAGAGAGAGAGAGAGAGAGATTGACTTCTAATTCTAGTGTTGGCTTCTGGGGGAATTTCCTATTTTATTACTCTGACTGGAAAGAAAGAAAGAAAGAAAGAAAGAAAGAAAGAAAGAAAGAAAGAAAGAAAGAAAGAAAGAAAGAAAGAAAGAAAGAAAGAAAGGAAGGAAGGAAGGAAGGAAGGAAGGAAGGAAGGAAGGAAGGAAGGAGGGAGGGAGGGAAGGAAGGAAGGAAGGAAGGAAGGAAGGAAGGAAGGAAGGAAAGAAAGAAAGAAAGAGGCTTTATTTCTGTCCCCTTAGCTTCATTTTTAGTTTTCCAGGTTAACTTTTGGTCTTTATCTTGAGGTAACTGTGTGTCTTTGACTTAGACTGTATATTCTCAAATTTGCTGCCAGAGATTTTGCCAACCTCTTCCCAGAAAAGTTCTATCCTATATGATAAAAGGCTAATACGCAAATCGATCGAATGGCCGAGCCACCGGTCACTATGATGCGCACTGACCACCGGGGGCAGATGCTCAACATAGGAGCTGCCTCCTAGTGGTCAGTGCACTCCCACAAGGGGAGCGCTGCTCAGCCAGAAGCCAGGCTCACGGCTGGCGAGCGCAGCGGTGGTGGCGGGAGCCTCTCCCACCTCCAAGGAAGCACTAAAGATGTCCTACTACTGATGGGGAGCGGACCTAAGCCGTCAGTCGGACATCCCCCGAGGACTCCCAGACTGTGAGAGGGCGCAGGCCGGGCTGAGGGACCCCGCTGCGAAGTGCACAATTTTTGTGCACTGGGCCTCTAGTGTAATCATAAGAGAATGTTGTTGTCTTCTCCCAACACCTGGTCACACCCATTCTCTTGAACCCAAGACCATTTGCCTTCAATTCTCTGCTCCATGTGGCCTTCAGCAAGTTACCTAACCGCCTTGGGTCTCCAGTTCTTCCTTGTAAAAAAGAACTACTAAGAGGAGCCATCTCATAGGATCATTATGAGGGTCAAATGAATTAATACGTGTAAAATGCTCAGAGCAGAGTGGTGGTGGTGGCTAGCCTATGCTCCAGAACTGTTAGCTATTAATACTCTAAGTTATTATTAGACTAGACTCCAAAGATATTTCTGTCATCTTCTAAGGTAATAATATTAGTCAGGTTAGGATACCTGCCTTTCAAATACTCTAATAATGAAGTGTTATCTATCATTTTTATGTGGTTTTATAGTTTACAAAGTGTAAACCTTGCAGTGTGGTATGCAGACTTGTCATTTTTGCTTTTCAGATTAGGAAGCTGAGGCTCAGGTAGGAGAGGTGACTGCTTAGAGGCAGAGTTAGGAGCTGAGCGTATGCATTCTGTCTTTTTTTTATCCTCACCCAAGCATATATTCATTGATTAGAGAGAGAGAGAGAGAGAGAGAGAGAGAGAGAGAAACATCATGTGAAAGAGAAACATTAATGTGAGAGAGAAACATCAATCAGTTGCCTCCCATATACCCCAGACAATGGATTGAACCTGCAACCAAGGCATGTGCCGTGACTGAGAATCGAACCTGAAAACCCTTGGTGCATGGGATGGTCCTCCAACCAACTGAGCCAATTGGCCAGGGCGCTTCTGTGCAGTTTCCACTTCTCTGGTGCTACAGGAAATTATTTCACTTGCTGTCCCACTCCTTTGCCTAAAGTCTCCCCACAAGAAGCATCCTTACCCTATATCAGGGCTTTTCAACCTCAGCACTATTTATCATCTGGGCCTGATAATTCATTGTTGTTGTGGTTATTGGGGATAGAGGGAGTTCTCCTGTGCCTTGTGGGATATCTAGTAACATCCCTGGCCTGTACCCACTAAAAGCCAGTGGAGGCCCCCAATGATAACATTATGCAGTATCCAAATTTCCCTAGATACTGCATAATGTCTCTTGGGGGACAGAATCTGTGTTGGTTAAGAACGGCCACCCTGGCCCAGCTGGCTGGTGTGGCTCAGTGGTTGAGCATCAGCCTATGAACCAGGAGGTCACGGTTCGATTCCCAGTCAGGACATATGCCCGGGGTGCGGGCTCGATTCCCAGTGTGGGGTGGGCAGGAGGCAGCTGATCAATGATTCTTTCTCATCATTGATGTTTCTATTTCCCCCTCTCCCTTCCTCTCTGAAATCAATAAAAATACATACATATATATATATATATATATATATATATATATATATATATATATATATATAAAAGAACAGCCACCCTAGATTAAGGAAGTACAAGGGAAATGTGTGGGGGGGAAGGGCATGGGGGGAGGGGGAGTCAGGGTTGTCTATCACTTATTAAGCACTTACTGTGTGTGTGCTGGGCAAGTTGCAAATACCGCCTGCCTGTCACCAGCTCACCAACAGGAATTTTAGGAGTGTCTGCATTTTCTGGAAGGAGACGCTGGGGCTTCCTACACTCAGGACTCCCGATGGGGCTCAGAGATGCAAAGAAAAGTAACAGAGGAGGGCTTCAAATTCAGTTCACCTGGCAGCAAAACCTGTGCCCTTCCCATTACTTCCCTACACACCATTTTCTGCAGGTTCATGGTGTTTTAGTTCTTTTTTGGAACCAAGAGAATCCACACAATGAGGATTAAATTGGTCTCAGAGTTATTTTGAGGCCACTAATATGAGTGTATACCTATAAAAAACAAAACAGAAAAGATCCTTTGCGGCAAACATAACCGAGTGAGCAGAGCATTGTTTTGTTAAGAGGGGTTTGGCTAAATTCTGGTGTAATTTCACTTGAACTTTCTCAGACCGCAGAAGAGTGGCCAGGATTCCCATGGGACAAAGCATCACTTCATTGTCCTCTTCCTTAAGTATCTCAAAAAGCCTCTCCCCATTGCTTTCCTGTGAGGCTGCCACCAACGTGGTTGGAAAAAAAATGTATTTACAGTACAAAAGCCAAGAAATGTGTATCTGAGACCTTATACATTTTAATGCTCCTATTTTAATCTGCTTTGGGCACAGGAAATTTGAACAGATAATAGAATGCCATTTATTAGTGCAATAATTGCTTTTTTTTAGAAATGATGGGAACCCTGATTAGAAGTGGAATATGGAGCTGAACCGTTTGGTGTTGAGATAAACTCTTCAGGGGGACCTCAATCCTGCGGTGCAATTAGCTTCCTGCACACACGAGTCCCGAGGCCCGTTCCGGCATTTGTTCAGTTAATACAGTTCCATGTCTGATGCCTCTCAGTTCAGATCATTAATAAGTACTTAGACGGGGCTGCCTGTTAAGTGATTTTAAGGGAGAATTTATTTGAATCCTGTCAAAGCTATCTTAGTGTGCCCTAGAAAATAGTGATATAAAGCCTCGTATGTTAAAAACGTCACCCAAAACAACCTATGAGATAATTTTCGACTATATTCCTTGAAGCGAGAAAGCACATTATAAAAATGAAATGTAGGTGCTGAATGTGTCACGGTCCCTTATGAAAATATGACAAGCACTTCCCACGGTAAAAGTCAGTCCCAGAAATAATTGCTGCTGCTGGCCGGGAGCCCAGGCAGGTGTAGCTACAGTACAGTGATTAGTGGATACTGAGCCTCCCTCTCTCTCTTTTAAAGGCCCAAACTATCTTGTTCACAACAACCATGTCTGGGCTCAAACCAGTGTCTGGACAATTATAACCGTGAATTAAAAGAAAGGAAGGGACGCAATTCTGCACTTCTCAAATTTGGGTAAATAAGACCGTACCCATTGATGTTTCTAGCAGAGGAAATAAATGAGGGAGCTGGAAAATGAGAAGTGAAAATGAGGGGTTTTGTGAAATGAGAGTTGTATACTGGCCCTAACTGGTTTGGCTCAGTGGATAGAGCATCGGCCTGCGGACTGAAAGGTCCCAGGTTCGATTCCGGTCAAGGGCATGTACCTTGGTTGTGGGCACATCCCCAGTAGGAGGTGTGCAGGAGGCAGCTGATCGATGTTTCTAACTCTCCATCCCTCTCCCTTCCTCTCTGTAAAAAAGCAATAAAATATATATTTTTTTAAAAAAAGAGTTGTATACTGCATAGGAAGCCATTTAAATCTCTTCTATAAAGGCTGAGAGGGGTGCTATCTTTTTAAATTTCCTAATTCTAAGGGGCAGAGTTCCTGGTCCCACCCCTCCCCGTGGTTTTGGGAGGAGTAAATGAGTGAAGGCCGATTAAGCACTGAGCACAGCCCCAGGCACACGGTAAGGGCTCAGTAAATAGCAGATCCTATTAGTTCAGGCTCTTCCGGTGCAACTTTGAACCCCCTGCCAACTCAGATCCACTGCCAAAATTCCGTGGGAGAGAACGAAGGCTTCTGGTTTCTGGTGAGCATACACACACACACCCAGCTTGAAGATCTTAATATATTAAGTACTTAACAAGGTGGGGCATTTCGTAAGGACCTGAGCGGAGGGAAGCCGACTTGAGTTCCCATGCCAAATTGACTCAGCACAATGCTTGGGATGCTGGGGAGGTGGGGGCAGTCACAAGACCTTTTCACACGTCAGGGTGTCTCCAGTGTGGCTCATGTTCCTAGGAATTGAGTGAGGATTTTCTTACGATGCCTATTGTGATTGACAGGCATTTCTGGGTGAAGCTGAGAACCTGCTTTGGCCCGATCGCCCGGTGATGGTGTTGCCGCCCGCCCTGGACTGTATTTTGCCCAAGAAGGCTTTCTTTAAGGAGCCAAAAAGCAAAGTCTCCCTCCCCCGGCCCTGCGTTTGGCCCCTGCCTGTGTCCCGCACCTGTTGCATGTGTGGTCAGAATAGCAGGGATTCGCATAGCCCAGCTCCAGCCCTCCCTCCGCCAGGATCCCGGGTGACCCGGGCAAACACACACTCCTCAGGGTCATGGGCAGGTTACTGAGTCAGGGCTGCCAAAGCCCCACAATGATGTTTTCCTTCTTCCAACACCCCCTCCTTCCCTTGCCTGCCCCAAACCCTGGACTAATCTTGGAGCTGCTTTAATAATAACAAAGCCAGCAGCGGTGTGCGGCGAGACCATTTTAAAGGAGAGTTTTTTCTTGTTTGGCAATTACCTAATTTCAGAACGCGATTCGCAGATTTGCAAAACTTCCATGCGTGTGTGGAACCAAACCACTTCCCCCTGAAAGTTGATTAAAAGCAGACCCCCCCCCCCCCTCACCAAGAGGCGACAGGAAAATTAAATGAGCGACAGTGTATGGAGTTCTTTTGCCCCCACTCTAACGTTTGGAGGCATGTAAATTATATTTTAATAACACACACACACACACACACACACACACACACACGCATGCGCACACAGGAAAATCTGGTTCTAATTACTTGTACTTTAGTTGAACTTTGGCGTTTCCTTTGACTTTCTCCCTAATGTATGTGAGCTGTGGGCCTTGCAATCCTGCAGTGAATCCACAGAAAAAGAGGGGAAAATATCCAGACCGGCTCTCTTTGGTGCCAACAAAAATGAAGCCCAACTGAATGTTTTGACCAAATGCAACACTTTGCTATTCTCTCTTAATTAGCTGAAATGACTCCCTCCCATCGGGTCTGGAGCTCTGGACTCACAGTCCCTGGGGGTCTTGCAGGAAATGCCTTTTGCTTTACAACTCTTTTTTTTCTTTTTTTCTTTTAAGGCTCAGCTGCCCAGAGATTGCATTATAATACTGTTTTATCATGGAAGGTTCTAGCAAAAAGGCAGTGTTTTCATAAGGCAAGAAGCCTGCCTCTAATCAGGCCCAACATTAAATCCTGAAATCTGTCAACGTGGTTTAGCCAGCAGTAAATTAGTTCTCACAAAGGGGGAAAAAAAAATTGTATACTGAGCTCTCTTAAAAATGGTATCTGCTACTTAATCTAACCTTTAGAAAAAATGCCAAGCATGTTAGGAATTGTGAAGGGAGCTATTGTTGGAGGCTTTCTGTGTGTTTAAATGACACTCAGGTGTGTTGTAACAACAAGGACATTTAGACTGTTTTCTCAGGTGAGTTAAGTTTGTAAGTGCCAAGTCCTCTTAACAGACAACAGCATTACATTTTTTTTTTCTTTTGAATTTTGGGAACGAATTAACCTCCGGAATTGAGGCGGTGTTTAAGAAAGCTGTGTCACTGGGAGTGCTGGCCTTCTACTTTGCACCATTTCAGTCGGTGGAGATTTTGCTTTGTTTTTGTTTTGCCTGCAAACACCCTCTGAGTTCGAAGTCCTTCAGAGCAGTGCTTCTCAAAATGCCATCTGTGGCTGTGTCCTCCCCTAACCTGCCCCTGGCCAGTCCCCAACAGGTGGAGACATCGAGAGCAAGTGTTTAGAAACTTGTACAGCCATTGGACAGAGAAATCTGCTGTCTACTAACATGTTTTCTCAGTTGGAGGTTGTGTTGTGGTCATCTTTTTCATAATTCCTTTTTTTCTAAAGATCCATTGTATTTACATATATTTCTTCCTAGGGATTTGTTTTTGTTGAGTTTTATGAATCCTTGATGGATTTAGGGTAGAAGGATAAGAAATGGTCCTTTACCATAGATAGAATGAAAATAACTAACTTAAGCAAATGCCTGCCCACCCCACCTTCCCCAGAATTCTGTTGCTGGCTGCTGGTCTGGATGGGCCACATTTTGAGAAGCACTAATGCAGGGGTGGGGAACGCTTTTTCTGCTCAGGGCCATTTGGATATTTATAACATCATTCGTGGCCCATACAAAATTATCAACTTAAAAATTAGCCTGCTATATGTGGTCAGACATTTAATGAACTCACCCCCAATGCCTTGGCAGGGCCAGACCAAATGATTTCGGGGGTCTTATATGGCCTGCAGGCCAGATGTTCCCCACCTCTGAATTAGAGGCAAACGAGACCTGTAATGAATTTTTACACGGGGAAAGTGACCCTAGCTTTGTTTTCCTTAGTGGTAGCCACCTCTGTGTTGCAGGGATGGAGCGGTCTGAAATCAGGGCTGGAAGCTCGTGTCTGCCCATGCAGCTTTGGGCCGCTTACTGTCTCCTTTCGCCCGCGTGCAGCCCGGAGAAGCGCCCTCAGCACCTCTGGTGCTGACTCTGCTCTGGGCAGGGAGGGACCCCCGGAGCCAAGCAGAAGCTCTCTGTCTCGGCCATTCCCTGACGAAGCAAGGCAGCCCATCTGGTGAGCTGCTGAGGTGCCCCATCGGAGGCTGCTGCTTGTCTGGGATGCAGTCACCGAAGAGCACTGAATAAGACAATGAGGAAGCAAGGAAACAAATAACAAGCAGGAGGCCAAAAGCAGATCCGAACGATTCCTCCCAAGGCTGCTTCCCCAAACTGAAATCACATCAGGACGGCTGGCGTGCAGTTGTCTGGTTGAATGACACAAAGCCTCTTTCTCCCCGCTGGGAAGTCTAGAAACTGCGTTTTTGGCCTGCCTGAGATCGCTGAATGAGCTAATACAGGGCACCCTGACTGCTGAGCCTGCAGAGTTTTCCAGCAAAAATTTTATCATTCCATAGACTGATGGCGGCGCTTGCCTGGAATAAGGAACAAAATGTTTGAGGCCTCTCAAGGGCATTTGATGAATCTAACTCTAATTTAAAGGGACTAATAGATTATTGATTTAAGCAGGATGACAGTGAGCAGATCAATGGCCAAGCACTCTGTAGCTACCTTAAATACCGAAGTGACTAGTGAAAGGGGAGCCGTTAGGCTGTCTGTCCCCCTTGTTTCCCACTGTCTTAGTGGTGGGGGTGGGGGTGGGGGTAGGGGTGGGGGGGACAACAGGGGAAGAGGAGCATTCAGAAACTTTGCCAAAGTATTTTGCTACATTATCAAAAGGCCAGAGGTTGCATTAAAGTAGGAATCTGCTTTTATTTTTAATTATTCTTTATTGTTGAAAGTATTATATATGTCCCCCTTTTTCCCCTCTTAATCCCCTCTATCCCCCTCCTGCCCCACCCCCCACCTCAGGCTTTCAGCGCCCTATTGTCTCTGTCCATGGGTTATGCATCTACGCACACATAGGGAGTGATTACCTTCCACTCCCCACCCCCACCCCCACCCACCCTCCCCTGCCTTCTCTCTGAGGTTCCCCACTCTGTTTCATGCTTCCATGTCTCTGGATCCACTCCATTCATCAGTTTATTTTGTTACTTAGATTGCACATATGAGTGAGATCATATGATACTTGTCTTTCTCTGACTGACTTATTTCACTTAGCATGATACTCTCCAAGTCCCTCCATGCTGTCTCAAAGGGTAAGAGATTCTTCTTTTTCACTGCTGCATAGTATTCCATGGTATAAATGTACCACAGCTGTTTATCCAGGCACTTGAGCTGTTTCCAGATCTTAGCTATTGTAAATTGCGCTGCTATGAACATAGGGGTGCATACATTCTTTCTGATTGGTGCTTTGGGTTTCTTAGGACATATTCCTAGAAGTGGGATCACTGGGTCAAATGGCAGTTCCATATTTAATTTTTTGAGGAAACTCCATATTGTTTTTCATAATGGCTGCACCAGTTTGCATTCCCACCAGCAGTGTACTAGGGTTCCCTTTTCTCTACATCTTCGCCAGCACTTGTAGGAATCTACTTTTATATAGATGCCATATCCTGGCCGTAATCTATAATTCTAGAACTTGCCATGGAGAGTTTAAGACTAGCTTTAGCAAGCTGATTAAACCACTGTGACCCTTCTTCCCTCCCTCCCTCTTTCTCTCTCTCCTTCCTTCCTTCTTTTCTTTTCTCTTTTCTTTTCTTTTCTTTCTTTCTTTCTTTCTGACACTCAGGTGTGTTGTAACAACAAGGACATTTAGACTGTTTTCTCAGGTGTGTTATTTTCCTTCCTTTTCTTTTCTTTTCTTTTCTTTTCTTTTCTTTTCTTTCTTTCTTTCTTTCTTTCTTTCTTTCTTTCTTTCTTTCTTTCTTTTTTCTTTTCTTTTCTTTTCTTTTCTTTTCTTTCTTTCATTATTCTCAATGTTATAGGCCACATGCAGGAAATAAAGAGCTACAGACTACCAAGTTTGAGGGTGATATTTGAGTATATGAAGGCACAAATATTTAATTCTTTACTACAAGTGGGAAATTCTGAACATGATTATTTCTTGTCATATATATGCCTTTTCTGTTGAGGTTTGTGTGGGATTCAAATTCAACCCACAATAGAAAGAACCAATTTATCTGTCAAAACACAGCCTGGTCATCTCCTCTGGGAAGCCTCCCTTGATTTCTCCTGGGTTGAATATCCTTGAAACTTTCTTTGTTATTATAATACCAGTAGTTCCCAAACTGCTGCAATTTGGATTCACCTGGGAATATTTTGTTTTAAAAAAAAAAAAAGCACGCTCATGCTTGGTTTCTACTCGCAGACATTCTGGCATAACAGGTCTGAATAAAATCTGTGCCTTAGGATGGTTGAAAACTTTCCCAATAGTTCTAATATATAGCCAAGTCTGGAAACTACTGTTATATTTGAATCGTTCATTTACTCTCTATTAGACCAAACTTGTCAAGGCTAAGGGATTATACCACGCACTGTCCATGGCATGTAACACAATGCTTGGCATGTTATAGTCACTCAGCAAACATAAACCATTGAGGAGGTGACCATCCATTGTGCAGATATGGGAAAGTTCATAGCGGCACAGGTGAAATCACCCCAGCCTTCGTCAAAGTCCAGAGCCTTCACAATTGATGGCTTACAATAGCACATTTCCCTTCATGGCAGCTATTCAGGAAAAGCCTTCTAGATTCATTCATTTATTATACATGGCTCTCATCCTTAGAAAAAGTCTTTTTCCAACCTTTGTGAAATGTTTTGGGATTTTTTGAGGCCTCCCTCTTTTTTGTGTGTGTACTTTGTCCCAAGTTTCTTGGGTATTAAGTGGCCCGCAGTTCTGTCTCCTCTCTTTGGGAGGGTAAAATGTTGGACTCCCTTGAGTACATGTATTTGAAGTGGCATATTTATGGAAATTACCACCCACTTTTGAAATTCAGGGCATAGCTCTGACAGCTGAATCCAGCCCTAACAATTCTATTTACAACTTCCCTAGTCAAGCTAGATTAGCTGTTCTACATGAGTGAGTAGGACATTGAAACACCGCCTCACCCCGCCCCCCCCCCCCCACCACCACAAACACACACACTGCTTCCGTAGAGAACACAATGCAGATTGGTCATAGTGGAGGCACACAAGTAGAACCCATCCAGAAGCACTGGGAAGCATCCAGGGAAGATTCAGTTATCGATTTCAGGAGTGTTAACTGACACAGCCTTTCTAGAAGTCAATTTATCAACATGAATTGAAAACTAACAAAATAATTGTTAAGTAACCACCACTTTTGAGTGAATAATTCCACTTCTGAGAAATTTCTCCTAAGGAAATAGAGATGTGCTGAGATTAGCTGCAAAGATATTCATCCTAATGGAATGTTTTGGGGGGAAATATTTTTTGACAAGGAAATAAACTTCTGCCAGAAAAAGTTAAGCAGACTAAGTCCCAAATAGAATCTATAGTACAATTCCATTTTAGTAAACAAACAAACCCAAAGCACTTGTATGTATAGAAAAGTGGCCAGGAAGGGGTATGCCAAGATGATACAGGGTTTCTCTCTGAGTGAAAAACTTGTGGATGAACTTGTGTGTGTTTTTTGTTATTGTTGTTAGTTTTTTTGTTTATTTGAACGAAGAGTGATATATTATTTTGTACTTTTAACAAGTACTCTTTTCTTCTTGATGTCATTATTACTCATTTGCTTTCAGTGAAGCTGATAAGTATGAGGAATGTTTTTGCATTTACAGCCTAATAAGTGATCTGATAAGCTTTAGGGACATCTCATATGCCAACCCATCTGTAGAACATTTGATATAATTGTGCCAAGCTGTGCAGAGTAGGGGTTTTCTTCATTCCAGATACCTCTGTTCTAACCAATGAAGACTCTAATAGGGTTATCTACTAGACCCATGCTAATCTAATGAATTCATTCCAAGATTCTTTTGAATGATAAAAATTCTAAAATAACAATTGATTCTATTCTAAAGGGATACTTATTTTTTTAAGTAAGCAAATGAGCATATGAAAGCTATTTGATTTCCAGTTTTATAATTTCATGACTTAGAGGGGGCACTTAGTGTTTGTAAAGAAAAGGTATTATTAATTCAACAAATATTTATTGATTATTTACCTATTATGTGTCAGGACCTCTTCTAGGCCTGGAACACAGTTGCAAACAATATAGATAAGTGCTTTGGCCTCATGAAACCCATCCTGGAGGGTGTGGCAGAGGTATAATATAAATGTGCACACAAACTTTCTAAAGTTAGAGAGTTTTATAGAAATTAAAATAAATAATGGCTTGGAGTGAGGAATGGGGTAGGGCATTTTACTCAGAGATGTCTTCTCTGAGAAGGTGACATTTGCTCTAAGATCTAGGAGGTGGGAAGGAACCAAAGTGAGAGGGATTGATTTTAACTTTTTGAACAGTTATCTTACTGCTTGTTTGAAGAATGGGCTCTGGCATAGAGGAGTAGATACAGTGAAGAGGTTTTTGCAGTAGTTGAGGTGAATTCATAGCCTGGTATGGCAGTAGGATTGCAAGGTGAGGTTTGATTAAGTGTGTCTAGTGGATGAGTTGACTCAACTTGCTGAAAGTTTGGCTATAGGACAATTTAGTCAGCAGAATATCTACTCCAGGAGACTAGGGATAGTGGAACAACTGGAAATTTTATACTCTGGGAAATCTTCTGTTTGTTGTCAAGTGATTTGGAGATTAGAAAATTCTGGAACATTTATTGATCACTTTACTACTTTTCCTATATCCATCAGAGTTTATGAGCATCTTTGCCTATGATAGGAATAAGGCTGGGTTTTATTTGTTTGTACATAAAATCTGTAGAGTAGATGTTGCAGAATACTTAAGTTCTACAAATTCCTATTTCCCATGGAATTTGGGTGGTTAAACAATGAAATGGGGGAATTCCATCTTTTTAAATCTGGACTAAAGATCAACATGACTCTGTGCCATCATTAATGCAAAGCAGGGGTCCTCAAACACTAGTTGTATATTCGCTCTCCTGGGGGTTTTCTTAAAATGCAGATTCTGATTCCATAGATTTGAGCTGGGGCCTGATACTATGTTTTCTACTAAGTTCTGAAATGATGCTGATGCTGTGGGTCCAGGGAGCCCTCTTTGAGTAGCGAAGGTCTTGCCAATATTATTAATGAAAATCGGTTATGGCTGCATGCCAGAGGCCCTCCCCATATGCTTGAAGAATGGCAACTTGGGGCATTTTCTTCATTTGTCCTCAGGAAATTTGCTTTTGGTTAAATGAACAACAAGCTCAAACGACTTATTGCTGAGACTCTATCTCAATGAGAAGCTAGGGGAAATGGGAGGGTAGAAAGAGCCTGGGGTTTGCAGTACACGATCTGACTCTGTTTTGGCTCTACCACTGCCCTGTTCATCTTGGACAAGTCACTGCATGCCTCTGACTGTTTCTCTTCAGGGTGAAATGGTGATAAAGTTGTCTCTCTTGCAATGGGAGAGAGAGACATACGGGGTTACTTTGTAAACTGTTGAGCACCCCATCAGTGTCAGTATCCCAATGCTGTGCCTACAGTGACCACTGGTTTCGTGGGCCTTTCTTTGCGAGTGTTGGTGCTGAATTTGGGGCAGAGGCCTATGAATTCACTGGTGAAACCGAAATGAACTGAAATCCATTTTCTCTCTTTCTCCCCCCGCCCCATCTCCATTGCAGCGATTGAAACCCAGAGCACCAGCTCTGAGGAACTCGTCCCGAGCCCACCGTCTCCACTTCCTCCCCCTCGCGTGTACAAACCCTGCTTCGTCTGCCAGGACAAATCATCGGGGTACCACTATGGGGTCAGCGCGTGCGAGGGCTGCAAGGTGAGTTCCCAGGGCCCTGTGCCTGGCGCGCTCTCATTCTCCACGTGCTCCGTGGCGGCGACCTCCCAGCTCCAGAAATGGGCTGCTTTGACATCTGTAACATCACCTTCAATCAGCACGATGGCCTCGGCGGCCTTTAATGGTCTCATTCCTTACTTCTATCTCATTCGTTAAAAATTCAGAAACTTCTGCAGATGACGGATGGGGGCCACGTGTTCTCGGGCCCTTACAATAACACGTAACAGCCCCTTCCAGGTAATAAGAGCCTTTTGAAGGAGTTCTGAAAAGCATACTCCTGTTTCTCTTTAAAACGTGCCGTCGGGTGTCTCTGTAGTTTTATTTTATTTTTAAATATGACTGACAGGCCACTGAATCAACTTGCAGAGAATCCAAGGTTGAAATTGGGATTTATCTTCTGGCTGTTTCCTCAGCCCCGTGGCCTTTGAATTACAGTTTGATTTCCAGCCTGTAGGGACTTGCTACTGTGTGTGTGTCATAAATTCAGGGGGACTGGATTTAAAATTCCAGCCTCCAGAGTGGTGGAGGCTGAACATGTGTCAGGGAGGATATGGCTGCTTTGAATCAAGCTAGACAATTGTTATCGAATCCAACAGGCTTAATTGAGTGAAAGAGCTTTTTTTTTTTTTTTTTTGAGAGAGAGAGAGAGAAAAGAAACAAAGAATGACTTCACAGGCAAATCCAACTCATCCGTAGACAGTTTTTCAAAGGAACGATGGCTGTCTTGAGGCAGCCCTTCCCTAGATAGACAGCCTCTTGGTGCTCTCTCCGATGGGTGTTCAGGTCTGTGGTTTATATACCTACCTTGCATGATTCACTGGTCATGGTAAACAGGTTGGAATAATCTCACAGGTGCTCCCAGCAAGTGCTTTATGGCACCTTGTATTTGGTTTGTCGGAGCTAGCACTTGTTGTTCCTGTGTGTATTGGTTAGGCACTGTTGTGTGGCAAACCAGCCTAAAACCGAGTGGCTTAAAACAATAACTTTTTATTTAGCCTACAATTCTCTGGGCCAGCACTTTAGGCCAGGCTCTTCTGGGTGCTTTGTGTAGCCATGGTGTATCTCTGGTCAGCTGCAGATTGGCGAGTGGGCTGGGGACCCTCCGCTCAGCTCAGCTCTCCTCCATGTGGCCTCTCGTTCCCATTGGGCTGGCCCTGGCCATTCACATAGGCAGGGTTCCAGAAGAGAGAACAGGAGCACACAGGTCCCTGGAGGGCTAGGCTCAGAAGTGGCTCACGGTCACTTCTGACATGTCCCCTTGGCCCAAGCAAGTCATCAGGCCAGTCCATACTCGAGAGGTTGGAACATAAACTCAACTTCTCAATGTGAGGAGCTGCCGAGTCATATTATAAGAGGCAGGAATACAGAAGGAGGAAAACGGGTTATTTTTACATTCACTCTACCACACTGCATGTCTGACTGCCTATGTATACGCAGTGGATAGGACTCTCACTCTATTGCCCAGCATCTCACACACAACCTGTCATAGAGAGGGGGTTGAGCAAACACATAAATGTCACTCAGCCTCTCAATGAAACTATGTGTATTTCCCCTGCTTTCAAATCGCTTGAATAAACATGTATTATTTTACAGGGTAAGGCCAGTTAGGGAAAATTCATTAAAGACTTAGGTATATCTCTCTGGCTCTGGGATTGGTTGGGTTAAAGGAATTCCCTTTCCTTCAGTAGTCTCGGATATAGCGGTCAGGAAAGTTAACACAGCAACCAGTTGGCAGATGGATAAAAAGCAAAGTATTTGTGCATCTAATTATTGCTTTATTATTTGGTAACCTCTAGCTGAATTTAAATTTGTCCTGAGATTTGGGAAGGCTTCAGAATACCAGTTCACTTTGTCCAATATATAAATAATTTGTTGTGCAATATTAAAATCTTCTAGCCCTAGCCGGTTTTGCTCAGTAGACAGAGTGTCAGCTCATGGACTAAAGGGTCCCGGGTTTGATTCCAGTCAAGGGTGCGTACTTCAGTTGTAGGCTCGATCCCCGGCCCTGATCAGAACTCATGTGGGAGGCATCCAATCAATGTGTCTCTCTCACATCAATGTTTCTCTCTGTGTGTCTCTCCCCCTCCCTTCTACTCTCTCTAAAAATCAATGAAAAAATATCCTTGGATGAGGATTAACAAGGACAACAAAATAATACTCTTCTGATACTCATTTGAAAGTTAAATGAAAAGGCACTCCTTAATTTCAAAAACGTTTAAGTCATCTCATGTCCAGAAATCTTATGGAGGTTGTAACTCAGCTTACCTGATCCCATTGTGTCCTGGGAAAGAAATTACCCAGCATGACTCTTCTCATCATGCCAGATTCCAGGTCCTACAGATCAAGCTGCCCCGCAATCTTCATGGTACAAACTGTTTTAATCAGCCATTACTAATTCCCTGAATCTCTTGTTTTAATTTAGGATTCTGACTCTTTTTAGGAAAACCCCCAATAAAAACAAAACCCATATCAGCACAAACAACTTTGATACACTTGGTTAAGCTGTTCCCAGTCATATTCTGATAAGTCTTTTTAACAGAGCAATAAGCCCACTAAGGTCAGATGAGCTCACCCGTTACTTGTTAAATTTGAGGATTTTTGCCTTGGGGGCGGGTCTCTGAAAACATGGACTGCTTTTCCCTTTGGAAAAGACTGGTCAGTCAGCATTTTTGCTTGCTGGGAAAAGGCAGTGACAAAATTCACAGAACTAAAAAACAGGAGAATGCAAAAGTATAATGTAATAACCAAAGGAAAAGAATT
Organism: Cnephaeus nilssonii; assembly: GCF_951640355.1. Lineage (NCBI taxonomy): Eukaryota > Metazoa > Chordata > Mammalia > Chiroptera > Vespertilionidae > Cnephaeus > Cnephaeus nilssonii. The sequence goes on along the minus strand of NC_137088.1, from coordinate 17,652,723 downwards.
ATCATATTTTTTAAATTACCAATGCAATGCAGAGTTTATTGTATAAAAAGTACAAAATGAAAACAACCATAGTTCCACCCTGGGAGAAATTCCCTACTAATCCTGTTTTTCTATGTGTATATGATGTTGCTATTTTTGTTTCTTACAAAAATAGAATTTTACCTTGCACACTGGTTTTAACCTGGTTTTTAATAATCTTTCATGACCACAAGTTAAGCTGTATAGTTGTTGTTTTTTAATTGATTTCAGAGAGGAAGGGAGAAGGAGAGAGAGATAGAAACATCAACGATGAGAGAGAATCATTGATCAGCTGCCTCCTGCACACCCCTTACTAGGGGTGAGGGGCGGATTGAACCTGCAACCCATGACCAGAATCAAACCTGGGACCCTTCGGTCCGCAGGCCGATACTTTATCCACTGAGCCAAACTGGCTAGGGCAAGCTGTATAGTTTTTATCGTTATACTATAAATGTAGTGGTTTATGGTTATACCATAATTTATTTAATCACCTATTGTTGTGCAATTAGGGTTTCCAGTGTTTTTCTGATATAACCTAATGCTTTAATGTATAGGCTCAAAGTACGTATCTGGTAATTTCCTTGAGGTAAGTTAGTACAAGTAGAATTTCTCGGTCATTGGCTTTATACAATTTTAAGGCTTTTGATACAAAAATTATCAAAATGCCCTCTAGAAAAGGGATATAAATTTAAGCTCTGTTAATCTGTAAAGGCTAATCTGATTGGAAACTGTCTGTTAGAAATTTCTCCCTTGTGATAATAAGGTAATGAGTCAAGAAACAACTTCTATGTGGAATTCTGCCTATATTTAATTAGGTTGTTCATAATGGGTCCCATGCTTGGTACCATTTTGAGCTCCCAGCACCTGGGGCCCTGGTGGACCTATAAGAGCCGGCCCATCCTTTGGCCTCTGCTCTAATGTAGGACACCCAACAGAACCCAGTTAATAATTTTAAGAAGTAATGGCCTTCTTAAAGAAGTGGCTTCTGCCTGTCGCTACCAGGATGAGCTTATTGATTATTGTTTTGGGGAAGAGAACATTCTTTCTAGGAAGTAGGTGGCAGTCTCAGCCTCAGGTTTAATGAGAAGGTTCTGGTCCACCTATGGGAATGGCCAGTGCCTGCTATGTTGACACAGCATCACCCTGGCAACATCACCACCGGATGCGCCATAGAGATGCCCCGTTTGGGGGGATTTCCAGCTCAGCAATGACAATTTTTTGCAGAGGACAAAGACTACATAAAATGAACATGTAGTGTGGTTTATAGTAATAAAGCTGATTTTCATGTAAGAAGCTGTTTCATTGCTCATAGCAAGAATTTATGCACAATTTGGGCCTTGGTCATATTTTACATTTCCATTTTTGTAACTTTCAAAGAGATGGGAGCCTGAGTGAGAATGCCAGGGTCTGAATCCTAGCTAGGCACTTGCTGGCTTTGTGACTTTGGGAAAGCATTTTTAATTCGGTATCTCTCCTTTCTCGTTTGGAAAAATGAAGATAAAAATGCCATGAGGATAATATGAATGACTATGAAGCACATAGAATAATAATACCTGGCACATATGAAGTGGGATATGTGCTTAGATATTATTTGTATTAGCATTAACTTATAATAACTTTTGCACATTGTGCTATAACATCACTTACAATCTTAGTACTTGTTCTTGTAATGTTCTTTCAGAAATTCCCACTTCTTTATACCAAAAGGAACACTCTTTCCTTTAAGTCTCAGCTAAAACCCAACCACTCCATGGAACCTCCCCTCATTACCCTAGTAAAGTGGTTGGTGAATTGTTTCTGTAAAGAGCCAGCTAGTAAACAGTTGAGGCTCTGAAGGCCATAGGGTTTCTGTTGCAACTACTCTACTCTGCAGTGTAAAAGCAGCCATAGAAAATATGTTAAGGAATGGGCATGGCTAGGTTCCAATAAAACTTTATTTACAAAAACAAGCAGTGGGTCACATTTGGCTCTTGGACCTAGTTTCCTGGCATCTGCTAAAGTATATATTGTGTGTCATTTCTTAACAGTTTCTAAAACTCACAACTGATAGTGCAAAGCCCCCATGCCAAAGGTGGCAGGCCAGCTGGTTCCAGTGGACTGCAGGCTTGGGGCTGCTGCCCTTCCCACCCCCCACTTGCTTAAGAAGAGTTGCCAAGCAAGAGTTGTCCATTTGCCCAGGGCTTCATGGAGAGAGCTTTAAACCACTCTCCCTGTCTGGTATTCCTCCACCTCTTTGTTCTCACTCAGCTCCCACTTCCTTATCTCCCAAGATCAGAGAAATTACTAATCTCTATACATAAAAGCCTAAGCAACTGTCCCACCGTTTGACCGTCTCACCAGTAGCTATGATGCACATTGACCACCAGGGGGCAGACACTCAATGCAGGAGCTGCCAAGCTGTGGTGACTTGGCAACTGCGGTTCTTGGGTGATGCACCCAGAACCAGAGAGGAGGGAGCCCAATTCCTGGGTGCATCACTTGAGAACCACCCTCTTGCAATCCGGGACCCCTTGGAGGATGTCGGAGAGCTGGTTTTGGCCCGATCCCTGGTTTTGGCCCGATCCCCGCAGGCCAGGCTGAGGGACCCCACAGGTGCACGAATCTATGCACCGGGCCTCTAGTTTTCTTATAAGTGAACTACTTTCCAAAGCACCTGGCATCTTACTTTTGAGTGGTTTTGGGAATGTATTCTATGAGCTGCTGTGCCAGTTAGCTCTTCCTGCTTAACAAGTAACCCTAATGCTTGTTGGCTTAAAACAAAAGACATTTATTATTTGCCATAATTCTGTGTAGATCTTTTTGTCTGGGCTGGCTTGGCTTGGGCCAGGCGGTCTAGGATGGCCTCACTCACATGACCGTGGCTTTGGCAGGATGACTGTATCCTCCTCCCATGTTGTTCCTCATCCATTAGCCTAGCCTAGACTTGTTCACATGGTGATGGATGGGTTCCCATCAGTAAGACAAGACATCACCAATGTGCAAACCCCTGGTTGCATCACATTTGCTAATGTCCCATTGCCATTGGCCAAACCAGTTACACGGTCAAGTCCAGATCCAGTGGGTGGAGATATAGTTGCATTTCTTAAGAGGAAAAGTGCCAGAGTCATTTTGCAATGGGGTGAGCTAGCATTTGATTATATGGGGTCTTCTCTTATTCCCTGGTTTTATGGGTAAGTCTCTTTGGACAACTACTAGTATAGTCACCATTCCGTCATCCTTCAGCATATATTTATTAAACACCTACTAAGTTTCAGGGCCTGTGCAAGGTGCTGCAGATACAACAGTGAACACCATAGACAAGTTTCTCCTGGAACATACTGTCTTGTACAAGCGGGTGGGTGATAAACAATGCAAAGCTGGAAAGAAATGAACAGAATGGTAAGGTAAAGAATACTTGAAGAGGATCTGATTTGACAGAGGGTCAGGTGAGGTCTCTTGACTGAGAAGGAACCATCTGTGTGAGGAATAAGGGAAAGTGTTTTAGGTCAGAAACTGAACACTGGATCCTGGGGGCATTTCTTCGACTGTGGGCTGTATCCATTGCCTTGTCTGGGCCTCAGCAAATCTGCAAAATGAAAGCAAATCCACAAGTTTGAATCCAGCGCTTTGCCAAATAGGAACACTAAAACAGTGAACGGATTTCTTGTTAGGGACGGCTCATATGGCATGGGAGTCCCTGGTGTTTGCAAGTCTGGGGGGAAGGAAAAATTGCCCTTGTCGGATACCTACTCTAACCCAGGCACTTGGGCATTTTATGCCCATATTTAATTTAATTCTTACAGCAGCCCTGCAAGGGGGTAAACTTTATAATCCCCATTTTACAGAGGAGGAAACCAAGGTTCAGAGAAGTTAAGAAACTTGGCCAACGTCACACAGCCTGCCTTTGCGAGGGCTAGGATTGAAATCCTATGCCTTTTGGGGAACACCCCATTGCTTCAGCCACTTTGAAACAGAAGGTAGGCAGGAGTGGCGTGTTGTGGTCTAGATTGGGGGTTTCATGGGGCAACAAAATAAAAACAAAAACAGGTGGGGCATACTTAAAAGAAAAACAACCCTATTTTTTTAATCATTTCATAAAAGAAATGACATTTTTACAACAAAACTTAAAAAAAAAAAAAAAAAGGAAGAGCTCACAAGTCGGTCTTTTCCTAAGAAGGGACAGTTAGCCGATGGGACCCACCCATGGGCACGCTCCCAACTGGTGCTTTGTCCTTGTTCTCTCTGCTTCGCCACTGATGGGTGGAAACTTCCCATCCATAAGCCAGCGTTTGGGAGCCACTGTCCAGCCCCCATGTGAGCCCCTGGGGTGAGGCCGGGTGCAGCCACGATGGCGTGCCTTCTCCGCTAGGGCGCAGAGGAAATGCTTGCTGAAGGTCACATTGGTAGCCTTCTATTTAAAGCAGCCTTGAAGAGATTCAACTCCACTAGACCCCGCGGTCCCTCAGGGCTAATTTTGGCCAGTTTCTCATCTGCCTTTGTTTTCCTTGCCTCTGAAGAAGGGAGAGCCCTCATCTCCATGGTAGTGTTGGGCTGCTGGGCTGTCTTTTTTTTTTTTCCTGGCAGCCAGGGAGTGTGGTCAGGCACAGAAAGTTTTGCAATCAAGAAGATGGATGTCTATACTTAATTTTAGAATTTCGAGTAAAGACTATTAAATGTGCTTAGTGATTTTATTTGACCGAGGCCATTTCAAACGACATAGCTTTTTTTGTTTTTAATTGGCCTGGATAAACATGAACATTATGCTCTGCTTGGAGAACATTTTTGGCCTTGCCCACCCCGCTCGTTGCTTCTGGTTAGAGGTTTGCTGCCGTATCGGGCCCCAAAACAATATTACATACGAAAGGCAACAACAGAAACATGACAACATCTGCCCGTGTAGTAGCTAAAACTGAATTATGAAGCCTGCCATCAAGGTCATTATTATAGTCCCTGAACCAGAGTAGTAGGTCCTCTTATAGACCTAATGAGCTATTCTCCTTATTAAAATCCACCAACGATGGAGAATTTATTTATTCTCTCATTCATCAGACATTTATTAAACATCTTCCAGAGACAGGTTCTAGGAATAGGAATTAAAGGTGTGTTTTTAAGGCGTGTGGATATTTTATTGCTTAAATTTTCAATTTCTAAATTTAAGGAGAAAACTTTCTGAGCTGTGTGACCCAGGGTCAAATCTGAGTAGACTGTGCTTTGGTGTGTCCTCATGGCCAAGTCTCATAGCCTCCTACTCCCACTCAGAGAGCAGCTTCTTGTGAAGCAAATACACAGGCAAACTTTTGTGTTGCATTTTAATTTGTGGCTGCCTTAACTCCGTGGTCAGCAAACTGTGGCTCGCGAGCCACATGCGGCTCTTTGGCCCCTTGAGTGTGGCTCTTCCACAAAATACCACGGCCTGGGTGAGTCTATTTTGAAGAAGTGGCGTTAGAAGAAGTTTATGTTTAAAACATTTGGCTCTCAAAAGAAATTTCAATCGCTGTACTGTTGATATTTGGCTCTGTTGACTAATGAGTTTGCCGACCACTGCCTTAACTTATACAAGAAATAGGGGGGGAAAAACACCTTAGGTCACAATGTCTTGAGCTCATAACATATTCAAAGGCCTTTCATGGACCTCTTCCTTAGTCTTCACAATATCACTCTGAGGTAAATAGGAGATCTGTAGTTTAATCCCTATTCTACAAAAACAAAATCAGAATGAACTCAGAATTAAATTGTATATGCAGGAAACGAAAGGTTGTTATGTATTTTGTTCCTAATGTTGATTCCCAGTGTTTCTAGAAAGTACATAGTAGGTACATCGTAAATATTTACTGAATGTAGGGATGAATGAAGGGGCAAGGATTTAAACAGCGCATGTGCTATGTGCTGTGATTCTTGCGGTTGGGGAGCTTGATGGGCTCAGAGGAGGAGCCTCCCATCCCTGTGACACATTTCAGGAAGGTTTTATAGAAGAGACGGTTTTATAGAGGCGTGAGCAGTTTTCAATGAGGAAGGGAAGAAGAATGCAGGCAAACGTTGTAGATGAATATGAAAACAAGGGAACTTGAAATAAGCCTATAAAAAATTTTTGTGAAAAATACCCTGGCTGGTGTGGCTCTCAGTTGGTTGGGGGTCATCTGAAAGATTGCTGGTTTGATTCCCAGTCAGGACACATGCCCTAATTGTGGGTTGAATCCCCAGTAGGGGGTTTGAAGGAGGCAGCTGATTGATGTTTTGCTCTCACATCAATGTTTTTCTCTGGCTCCCTCCCTCCCTCTCGGAGAGAAAAAAAAAAAAATTAAAAAAAAAGTCCTAAAAAAATTTTTGTGGAAAATGGAAACTCTGTTAATGTGAGTTGTGCATATCCTTGTGCAAGCAACTAGATCAGCCAGGCATTTTCTCTTGTTCTCCTTTGTAGCTCTAAACTGTAACTAACTTATTATTTATGGACTCATTTGATATCATCCTCTTCTGTCAGACTACACTGAGTGGCCAGATTATTATGATCTCTGAATGCATAATAATCTGGCCACTCAGTGTATATCCTATATGTATATATTAGAGGCCCGGTGCATGAATTCGTGCATGGGTGGGGTCTGGCCAGCCTGGCCAGGGGGAGGGGACATGGGCGGTTGGCCGGCCTGCCTGCTGGTCGAACTCCTGGTCGAGGGGACAATTTGCATATTAGCCTTTTATTATATATATGGCCTGGCGATTGGGGGACCAATCGCATCGCACCCGTCTTGGCTGGCCTGGCGCCAGTGGGTGTCATAGCGTGGTCCCGGATGGTCCTCCGGATGGTTGTGCTGCTGTTCAGCCATTCAGTTGTTTTGCTTATGCTTTTATTATATAGGATTAGTATAATGAATCACACCTCATTATATAGGGTTTGTGATGATATGTTCATGTAAACTTTTGTGAAATATTCTATACTGGACAAGCCTTTAGTGGTCAAAGTCAAGCTCCTTTTTTGCAATTTCTGTCTTCAACCTCAGAATTAACCCTTCACTGCAAAAGATTTGTTCTCTTGAGTTTTCTATAAGCAAACTAATTAAGGATTAGCATCTGGAATGATATACTCAAGAATGCTGTGGGATTTTAGTAATTTAAAGGAAATAAAAATCTCAACATCTAGAATTTACCTCCAGAGCTAGCCACATCAAAACAGCTGATATGGCGATCTGCTTTTTCCTAGTAATAGTTCCTTCAGGAGAAGAAAACTCTTTTTTCTTCTTCTTCTTCTTCTGGACAAATGTTCTAAATTGAGAAATCATTTGGGTCGAAAAGACAGGAAAATCTGTTTTTTTTCTTCTGGTACATAAATAAACAGGAAGTGGAGAGTGGATTCTGAATTTGCCTGCAACCCTGTATTTTTTTGGCTTGGCCGGGTGATAATAGTTCGTTTAAATTGGTGGTTTTAAGTGGTTTATAAATCTTTTAATAATTAAAAGTTTATAAATGTTTATACAAACGCTGTATTGTTTTAAAATATGAAGAGCACTTTCACTGGCTTTTTGTTTAATCAAACAAGCTAAAGTTCTATAATTTTCATTTTTGGTAAATGTTTTACCTTTGATGTACAGAAGGGAATGATTTCCAATATTCATAGTTAACCTGTCAATTGAGGTCTCAAGTCCATTTCATGAAGCTTTAGTCAATTTTTAAACAATATCACCACGAGTCAACAGTTGTTGTTTTGTTTTGTTTTTTAAAGCAAGTGAAGAGTTAAATAAATTGCTTTTACAAAATTCCTAGGGACCAGCCATCATCTAAAAATGAATTATGGCCATGTATTAAAATTACACCAAACAAAAAACAAAAAAACGTATTTTTATCAGAAAAATAGAAGTATACTTTTGAGGTTTCCTGAGAGAGAGATAAATTATGACTGAGAATCATTTCTGTTTAAATAAAATTTATACCATCATAGGTCATGATTAATTACTTTTGGGAAATAGGTGTTTCAGCCTTCTCTCTTTCTAAACCTTCTCCTAGAGAAGTTGGATAGAGAGCTTTCAGTTCTCTATTTCCCTTTCCTGGGTAAACTCTTGGAAAGAAGACATAAGAAGTGAAATGGCCCGGGAAGATCTTCCTGTTTTATCAGCCCCTCTATTTCTCTTCTCGAGAACACGGCCCCTCGTCTTCCCACTCTGTCTGGCCGCCTCCCTTCCCACCTGGGTACCTGTATAAAACCATAGAAACAATAAAAATATCTTACATTTCTATTGCCTCTTACAGTGTTTCCAAAGCACTTTCACATACGGACTTAAATTAAGCAGTGCAAAATAGAAACCTCCAAAATGTGCGGCATTTCGTACAGAATTTCTTTCTGTCTCACACAACAGATCAGGGCGTGCATACCTGGTCGGTAATCCACACAGTGATTAGGAAGGCAGGCTCCTTCCTGGGAGGCAGCGTGGTGTCCACGAGGGCCTTAGCATGGTCTCTAATAGGAAGGAGCACATGGAGGAGGCGGCATGCCTGCCCCTTAGAGCCCAGGGCCTGAAGTGCAGACGTCATTGGCAACAGCTGCTCGCAGGACCAAACCCAACTGCCAGAGGTGTCATCTAGCCACGTGCCCAGGCACAGTCCTATTATTCTAGAAAGAAACAGTGAATTCGGTGAACAGCTAGCAGCTTCTGCCTTAGGTTTTGTATTTGACCCTCAGAAGAACTACAGAAGTAGGAGGAATCCGTCTTTTCCCCCCGTCCACTTCCCAGATGAGGAAACTCAAATAGAGTTTAAGGGACCACCATTTAGCCTCCGCGGCCTTGATGTATGATCTGATTCTGTTACTGAAATGGCTATTGTGGAAACTGACGTGGATGCGTGTCTGCGCTTAATTTCTCCTGAATCTTTTCAAACTATCCTTTCAAAGCCTATGATTCTAAACAGCTTCGTATCCCTCATATCGTTCTGCTTGATATTTGGAGAGGCTGGGAAGGCCTTCCCCAGTAGAAGGGGACCTTGATCGGGTTCGATTCCAGTGACGTCTCACAAGGCAAACATCGCCTGGAGCCAGATGACCCCAGAAATCCCTTCGGCAAGCAAACAGTTGGAGACTGACATATGCCTCTTATTAAGACCCACAAAGCCAGCTCAGCTTTGGAAACAGGTTGGGGTTCATTCTGCAGCATGCCAGATGGAATCGTCGTTTTCTGTTTTCATGTTGGACCAAAAATGTCTGCCCTGGTGCCCAAGAGTCATGCTAGCCCAAGGCTCCTGTCACGCAAACCACACCTCTTTCTAGATATTTCCTTGTGACCAGGCTTCTCTTACTGTAACAGTTTCTCTGGGGTTGGAATCTCTCTTGTTCCTTTTATGAGCTGTGTCTTTTTGATGTCGCCCAGTAGTTTTCCGCTTCAGAAAGTCAGCTAGATGTGTCATGTGGGTGAGCAGTGCCAGAATGGGGAAAATTTTTGTTCTGGGGACCCTAGAACTCATCCCTGAAAAAAAAAAAATCTGGAGAGGGGAATAAAAACCTGTGTGCATCTCCCGCCTGTACAATGCTAGCATTGTCTGGGGAGATGGGGGAAAGCTGGGGTTCTGGCAGCCCTGCCCCATTAGAGCCTTGTTCCTTGTTCCTTATTGAAAAGATGGCATTCCTTTGCTAGCAATGTCCTGCCCGGATTTCTGGCACCAGTTCTGCGGCCGGCGCTGTCGCCTGGGGCATTTTTGTTTGCATTGGTTTTGTTCTATTTCAAAGCGGCAAAGTCCAGGCTGCTTAAGTGTACAAGGTAGGGCTGTTTTTCTAAAGTTTGTCATCCAACTTGTCAGGACAGTCAAGGTGGCCTGTCTGCCAGGGAGTCTGCTCCCTATTCACTGGTGTCAAAATGTGAGAAGCATACACAGTAAATTTCACTTCGTAACTTGTTCTCAAGGGGTCCGGAGGCAGCTTTGGGGTTGTAACATGGGCACCCGCCTCCCTCCCGGGATTTCATGTAATGCTTCACTTATAACAGAGTTTGGTGGGTTTGCAAAGTAAATATTCCAATGAGAAAGAGCAAAATCGTCAGTGACCCTCTTAGTTTGGCTTCTATGGAGGCTTTTTCTGTGCCTGAAAAAAACACACACACAATCCTTTCCATTAGCTGCAGCTCTGAACTGGAGCATGTCAGATGCAGTTCTCAGGTTATGAGCCTTCACATAAGGAGAGGCAGGAAACTCGAAGGTAGGTCAGCGAGGGGGAGAAGGCTTTGGTTTTAGAAAGGATTTTCGTGGTTAAACAGATTTGGAGAAACTAGAAGGATCCAGCAGTGTTAGTTCTCTGTGCTTTTGAATCTGAAAATAGCAGCATGCTAAGTATACAACAACACCATTCATGCAGCCTGGAAAGTCCGCCAAGTTGGGAAAATTATCCTTGTAAGTCGAACCCAGCAGGGATCATCTGACTGCTCCTCGGGGAAAGGAGAATTTTAGTTTGGATCTTATTTCTATATGTTGTCCTCATATTTAGATGAGCTGTGATATATCTGGGGACTTTGGGCGTGTGGCCATACTATTAGCCCAGAAAGACTTTTGAAAGCTGATGATGTCCTTTATATTACTCCTTATTAACAGAAAGAATTAAGTTACAGGATAGTAAAATTTGGTGGGGAGGCATATTTTTTTAAATATATTTATCAGTTTCCAGAGTCATGTCCTGCTGCATAAGATGTTCCTTCAACATTGTATCCTAAATTAGTGAATTTATAGGCCCGGTACTTTGTAATATCTTTTGATGGCATCTTTTCCATTTGAATGCATAATATACCATGTTTATGATTCCATAAAAAATATTACGCTAACAAAAAAAATATTATGCTAACGTGCTTGAATAGCTGTCAGTATATTTGTTGTGTTGAGTTGTGATAGAAGAAGTCTGAAAGTTACCAGTCCAATGCCAGAAATTTTGGGAGAGGGCATCAGAGATTGGGTCTGCTAATTCTGCTTGTTTCTCCAAAATGGAACTAAATGTAAAATTCTTCATCCAATATTATATTTTGGTCTTAAATTATTACTTCCTGCTTTGGGTTCGGTGGGAAATAACACTCTAATTAAATGATTACTTGATGCTAAGCCTTGCCTGTTGATCAGAAATTTGAGTCCCGGGCACACATAGATATACAGTTAATGAATTTATTTATGTAAATATTTGTGGCAGATAGCATGTGCACAAAATTATGAATTACATAACAAAGCCTAAGTGTGTCTAATTGTCACCACCTAATATACTTGGTTTTAAACCCAAACTCATAATGAAGCCATTGCTTTTGTTATCCCTGTGATGGGGTATTTGCTGTGAGAAGCGTTCACAGGATTGGTAATATAAGAAATCTAAAGGAGTATTTTGAATTAGTGAGTCTAGATCAGATATTCCTTTATGACTTGATTCTGTTTCATCCATCTTATCTTTTATGAGCTCTGGGCCTCAGAAGTAGCATTGCGGTTCTCGACTATGGACACTAATAGCAGTAAGAGCATTGCACTAGAGGTGACAATAGTGATTCCAAGGAACTATTCTTTGCCTGTATTAGGTCAGTTGCTCTAGGCTTGTGGTGGAAAATGAATATGTGTTTAAGTGTTTTAGTTTTTAGCATTTTAATAACATTTTAAAATAAAAAATGATGAAATTCCTACAAGGATATATCAAACAACTTAAGTTGGATAGAAAAAAACGATTTAGATCGTTTTTGGAAACGATATCTTTTTAGCACTTGCCACTTTTCCTCAAGCCTTCTGGGGGCACAGTCAGAATGGAGCGGGTCAATCTTTGGTTCTGAAGCCTTGATGGACCACAAGCCACCTCTCTGCTCCCGTCACGAAGGCCCTCTCTTTGTTGGAGCCTCTGTCACACCCACACACAACTCATTAACTGTACCAATTTTCATATTCAGTAGAGAAAGGCAGTTATGTATTGAATTGAGACATTCAACCACACCATGGGTCTAGAAGGAGAATGGACAACATTGGTAAACGACTCTGTGTTTAACCCCCTCTGTCCCAAGAATCACTGCCGGTTGTTTCTTTTTTTCATATTCATGTGATTAGCAATGCGGTTGTCTTGTACATATGGTTGCATGCATGTGCTGTGGAAGGAGGATTCTCTCCCCATCAGGATCAAGCTCTGTTGGTTTATGTAAAACCCCTTGGGGGAAAAACACCCTTATTGGTGCCTCCTGTTTGTTAGACCAATCTTCTCTGCCAACATTTTGTTTTACAAGTTCCTTAAGCACAGTTCATAGGAGAGATACAGGAGAAAATATTATGTTACACCCCACATTTCCTCTCTCTGAACTGAATTTGATCGTAACATCTCTCTCATTTTATTTTTTAATAATCTTCCCTACCCCTCTAGGGAAATCGCCAAGAAGTTACAGTGCAGTTTCTCGCCCCCTCTTTATGGGAAAGGCCCAGTCCTAGGCCTACAAGCTGTCCTCTTCTGAATCGTCACCACTTCTCCAAAGTGGCCTGTTGAGTTTTCATGGAGATAAAAGTGCTGGCAGCTGTCCTGACGCGCCTGGGTCCCCATAGTGGAACTTCCTTTGTAGCACTTAACTACTGTTTGAAATTATTTGATTAGTTGTTTATGTATTCACCGTTCTTCGCTCCCTCCCACTGGTATATACGTAGCATGAGAATAGGAGCTTTGTAAGTCTTATTCTGTTCTGTATTTTCCTCCCCACCTACAACAAACCTTGGCATGATGTGGGCACTCAACAAATGTTTGTTGAAGGAATCTATAATAGATAATATGTGGAAGAGATAGGGAAAAGCCAAACAGGATTAGAGCACATTTGTGCTCAATACTTGTGTTAGGCTCAAGTGATCACAGGGCAGAGGCGAAGGAGCAGGTAGAGAACATGGTTAGAACAATGTTAGCTGAGAGTGTCTTAGACAGGAGAGCCATGAAGAATGACCATTTCAGTCGGCATCATGAGTCATTCCGTTTTTATTTTTAGGAGGTGAGTTCTCCTCTGAGCACTCGGGGTGAACACCCCGAACGCTTCTATCTGTCTTCTGTCTCTTCCCTGCCACCCAGTGCCACACTGCTCTTGGGTGTGGAATAGATGGCACAAGAACATTTGGGCTCGCTTTGCTACCTGATGAGATGGCTTGCTGGTGTCTGCCAAGGGTGACTTTTCTTATCAATTATTAAGGTCACTTCTTAGCCTCAAGCTGAACTGGTTTTGAATTTCAAATATTGGTCTTTCCCCATTTGTCATATACACCAGTGAAATAACAGATGCCTTTTCATCACGAAATGATAAATCCTATAATTACTAACAAGTACAGGGTATACTTCAGTTTACTGAGAGTTCATGAATATAGTATCATCTTGCTTTTTATAATAACTCTATTATGTATTAGGACAGAGAGAGGGAAATCCCTTCTTCCTTAGTTTAACTTCTAATGTAAGTGTATGAGAAAAAATTATCTAGAGTTAAAATGGCCCTTGATCATCCAAACAGTGTGTTCCAGTTACCATTTTAACAAACCATCACAAATCTTAGGGACATAAAACAACTTTTTTTTTTTTTTTTTTTTTTGCTCACAGATTCTGTAGGTCAGAAATTTAGACAGGGCACAATGTGGGTGGCTGATCTGTGCTCCATTCTATCTGGGGCCTCAGCTAAGAAGACTCAACATCTGACAGTGTCTTGATCTTTGGGAGGTGGAATCATTTGGAGGCGTCTTAAGTTTTGCATCTGGTAGTTGATATTGCCTATTGATCAGAGCACCTACGTGTAGTTTCTCGATGCGGCTTGGGCTTCCTCACAAAATGGCAGTCTCAGAGTACAAACTTATTACATGGTGGTTCCGAGGTCCAAAAGCTAAGGTTGTAGGAGACAAGGTGGAAACCACATGGCCTTTTATTTCTTGGAAGTCCCATAGTGCCCCTTCTGTCAAATTCTATTGGTTAAAGCAGTCACAAAGCCACCTAGATTTAAGAGGAAGGGACATAGACCCTTTTCTCATTGGGATAGAGCCAGACTAGCTTTAGAAGAGTGTCTGTAAGTGGGAGAAGTTGTGGTGGCAATCTTTGGAAAATCCAGTCTGCTTCAAACTGGGTTCTTTTTGCACCAGAGACTCTTTCTTGTTTGCTGCCAGATGAAGTAAGTGGCTTGTTCCTAGGTGTCTACTGTAGGAAAGAAACATGCATCTTTATGCAATAGAAGACTCATGGCTCGCTTTGAAAAAGAAGTGGGAACCGAGAGGGACAGAGGGAACCACGGCTTCCCACCACCTGTCTTGCCCTGCTTTGGGGCATGCGCTCACTGAGTCAAATGGTGGGGGAGCATTTGCCTACCATCCAGCGTTAAGCTGTTCTGAGTGGGTTCTTGCTTCACAGGTAATTTACAAAATAAAATACACTTCGTGTGTTCATAATGTCTCTGACAACAGAGAGGAGAAAGTAAGCCAGAAGGCCCAAGTGAAACCCAGCTCTGCCGGCTTTATTGAACCAGACTGCCAGGGAGCCAGCCTCGCGTTCAGGCCCCCTGCCTTCCCTTGGCTTGTAGCAGATCATAGGATTATTATCTTATTGATTCTAGGCCACTGAGTGAATTTTTAGTTTTATGAAATGTGGGTTCTAATGTGAGATGCTCTCATCTCCGTGCTTCCCTGAGCTCCTATCCAAGATAGTCATTTATTCCTTTTTGGGCAAGCTATTCTTGTGCATGGTCAGAGTGCTGAACTCGCATTGACTTTGACCGAAATTCTCTTTGGCCTCAGTTTGGAAGTTGTCTATGGGCCCTTAATTATACCCTCTGGCAAAGGAGAAGGAGCACTTGAAACATGCATAAATTCTGTACATATTTCCAAGGCTGGGCTGTTTAAAAAAATGCTGTCTCTCTGTCTGCTTTTTTTCTCTTTGAACTTGGACATGAATTTTTATAAAGTACAGCCTGTCAAGGGAAGGGCAGTGAGAAAATATGCAGGGGTGTTTACTTAAAAATTGCTCAGTGAATCCATCATGGTATGTTCATTGGTTTCACTGTGGTACACGGTATTACTAGGAAATGAGAGATGTTTCATTGTATTTTAGATGGCTGCTTTTAAAATCTCAACCTTGTGCCCTGGCTAGTGTGGCTTGTCCCATATACCCAGAGGTGGCAGATTTAATTCCCAACCAGGGCACATACCCAGGTTGCAGGTTCAATCTCTGGTTGGGGTGTGTGCGGGAGGTAACCAGTCGATGTTTCTCTTTCACATCAATGTTTCTCTCTCTCTTTCTCTCCCTCCCACCCTCTCTCTCTCTTCTCTTTCTAAGCTCAATAATAAAAATTTTAACCTTGCTGTGCAATTCATGTTGTCCTCTGACTATATACTTTTTCCATTTCAAATTAAAACCCCACAAGCTGTTAATGAATTAATTAGTTAAAATTTTTTATTAATTTTATTGCTGTGACATTGGTTACTAAAATTATATAGGTTTCAGGTGTACAATTCTGTAATACATCATCTGTGTTTACCACCCCAAGTCTCCTTTTATCACCATTGATCCCCTGTATATCCTCTTCTATCCCCCCACCCCTTTCCCTCTGGGGATCACCATGCTGTTGCCTGGATTTATTTATTATTATTATTTTTTTGCTTAATCACTTTACCTTTTCCACCCAGCTATTTATTAATTTGTTCCTATTTAAAATTTAAACACAAAACCAAGTAAAATGTGCTGAATTTTCTCTTTATAAATACTTGCAGCAGTGACTTTTTAAAGTATTGAGTTTTTTGGATTGTAAGGCGATCTGTAGAATAATGGAAGTGTGTTGGGTGGCTTTTACTAGTCACTTGGTGAGGCAAAGTTGTGAGAGCTTGAAATTCTTCAAATCTCTTACTGGTCTCAAACATTTCATTGGATTACCTCCTCGACTCTTACTTACTATAAAGGAGGTTGGATTCTCACTGGTCACAGAATCCACAGGTCCTATTAATCCCATTGGATGTTCCAACCCCTCCCTTACTGGAAGTTTTGAATAACAGCCACATGGAGTGAAATAGACTGATTTGACTTCTTCTCCCTTCCCCTGTTCATGCATTACTTGTGGTGAACGTGGGAAAGAACTAGAATGACCCACAAACTGAACATTATCTCAGGATCACAAAAGAGTGCTTGCATTTCTTTGGAAAAAGAGAGATCTGTGTACTTCACAGCAGGCTCAGCCTTGGTGAGATGGGATCTTGCAGTTGTGTAGGAACTGGGTAGCCTGGGTTCAAATCCTGGCTTCCCTACTTCTAGGACAAGCCATTGAAACCTAGTTTTGCTTTTGAGGAGAATAACTTCTCTGAGCATTCAAATTATTTTGAGAAAGAAACACTCTAATGTATACCCAGTGTTGCTTTCGTGAGAAAAGCACTGATCTAAGCGCATACTATGATCTAAGCACATACCTTAACTCAGTTAATCCTCACTGCAGCTCTATGAGGAAGGTGCTGTTACTGCTCCATTTTGCCAGGAGAGGTATAGGCCCTGGGCCACGTCAGTGGGCCCCAGCTTACTTCGTTTTCTCTTTTCCTTTACGAACGTGATTCTTCACCTGTCAGGTAAGCCAGGTTAATTTCAAATAATTACTACGGTTACTTACTTTCATCTTTGATTCATTACTTCTTGAAAGTATGGCAAGGATGCATTTTGGTTATGTTTCATATCATTCTGAAGGTAAAAGTCACCATATGTCATTCCGTTTAATTGAGTTTCAGGTTTAAAGGATACCCGATCATTTTCTGCAAAAAGTAGCCTCATTGAGAAATTGTATTTACTTTTTCTTTTTTTTTCTTCTTTTTTTTTTTGAGTTGAGAATATGGGTTCCTTATCAGGAAGGCCAGGAGGTAAGTGAATGATGCAGGGTAATTTGGCCCAATAGAGAGTGGTGGGAAGTGAGACAAAGACAGCAGCTATCTCCTCATTGATTGCTGCCGTGTATGGATGGAGTTCAAGCTTTAGCATGGGCCAGACTCACCGGGATGGCTTGTTAAACTGTGGATTTCTGTGTCCCACCCCCAGAGTTTCAGATCAGGAATTCTAGGGTAGAGCCTGAGAATTTGCATTTCTAATTAGCTCCCAGAAAATGTGGGGTTCTGGTCTGGGGACCACATTTTGAGAGCCACTGCCCTATGGAAAATGAGCATAGATCCGGACTAGCCCTGCCAGGTTTTCCAATACTTGAAGTGATTCTCTCTGTGACTTGAGGATTATCGTTTTTTTTCAAGGTCTTCTCCAAACATTTCACTACTGGAAGTCACTCGGACCATACGATGATTAATCAAGAAAATATTAGGCAGAAACATTAAGACAATCTCTTCTGTAATTGAAATCTCCTACTTTTTAAATGTTGGCAACATATTTAAACGTTTTTAAGAGACTGTGCCGGCCACCAACAGCCTGAGCCAAAATAAACATGTCTTTTTGGCTCCGTCCAGCTTGCAGATTAGCAGTTTGCAACTTCTGCTGTACATGCTAAGGAGATATCATGGATGAGAGTGAGAGAATGAAGTTTTCTAAATTTCTTCCCTGTGATTAAAAATATCATGAAAATTTTTAGCAGCAGAAGAGAAAGCGCTAGCACAGAAACCCACAGCATGCAGTTTCCTTTTAACCGGAAATGAACATGCATGAACTATTAAAATGAACAGATAGTTCCCTCTCATAGGCATGTGCAGCCTGTGAGCTGTGGTCAGTGAATAAGCCTGTCAGCTAATGGCAGGCATGGCTTTGGGGAGGAGCCAGTGGGCAACGTTTATTTTCACCTTCACCTTCCGGTACCTGTGTTACCTCCCAGACTTTGTTTCCTCTTCTCTCCTCCTACATCTAGCTTGCTTGCTTTCCTGGTCTTGCCTTACTTTTTGTTTCAGCCTCACTCGTACTTTTTACCACTTCCATTTGCATTGTGCAAGCTGTCTACCTTTCAAGGGAGATAAGCAATAATAATAGCTAATAGTTTTGAGTATTTACATTTTTTAAGGTCTTAATGTGTTAGCTTCTTTAATCTTCATAGCAACCTCAGGAGATAGAAATGATTCTTTCTCCATTTTAAAGACGAGGAAACAAGGCACAGAGAGGTTAAGAGACATGTCCAAGGTCACACAGTGAATAACAGGCAGCGGTGAGATTTGAACCCAGGCTGTCCAGCAGCAGGAGCGAAGCCCATATCCACTAGACTGCCTCTACAGCAAGGTTTTTGGCCCCTGAAAATAGGAGCTGGATGAGTGAAGAGGCCGAGGACATGGCAGCCCATATAATCATTTCTACTTTCCCTTTATCTCCAAGTAAACATCTGGTTCATTGAACCTTTATCGCAATAAAAATACGATTATGCCGTGTGCAGGCTGAGACCAGGCTTTCTGCTCTTTGAAATGCCTGGAGTTGCCTGATGGGACTCATGAAGGATTTATTTGATCAACATCTTTACTTGACTTGTCCTTTTAGTGATCATTATTTTGATCAATAACAGAGCATGTTCTCAAAAAATTTCGACCATCATTGCATTTAGGACCCACTAGACCAGCACCGTCCAGTAAAAATATCACGTTAGCCACAAAATGTGGTTTAAACATGTAACTTAAGATTATCTAGTAGCCACATTTTTAAAAAAAAAAAGTAAAAAGAAACACGTGACATTAATTTCAATAATGTATGTCATCTAACTCAATATCCAAAATATTATCATCTCAACAATTAGGTGATATCAAACTATTGAGAGATTGACATTATTTTTCTTACTGGGTCTTCAGAATCTGAAGTTACTTTTCCACACACAACACATCTCAGTTTGGACCAAGGAGATGTGGGAATTACAGAGCCAAGCAACCCAGTGAGAAAATGGAAATGTCAAGTGCAAATGGGGGAGGAGCCCAGGGCAGAAAAGAATCAACAAAGCATCTGGATGCAATTGTTTTAAAGACGTGGTTTTGGAGGAAGACACTGGGAAACTTTGGGGAAATTTTGCTAATTGGTGCAAAGTCTGGTTGAAAAATGTGCGTGCATGCGTGTGTGTGTGTGTGTGTGTGTGTGTGTGTGTGTATTCTTTACTGATTTATTGAGTCAAGTTAATTTTTGTTTGGTTCTAGGCAAAGATTGCACAAACCACAGCCAGGATGTCAGGTCATAATGAGAGAGGGAGCTTCGGAAGGGATTGTTTGAGCACCAGAGTTACTCCATTTGAGTGACTTAAGCTTCTTGACCTCTAGACCCTTTCAGTTTTTTAGACCAGAGGAGCATAATACATTTTAAATCACATTTCTCTCTTTTTCTGCTGGTGAAAGAATGTGTACCCTTAGCTCTTCCGGAGTTCCAGGTTCAGATGGTGTAAATAAAACATGGGCATCCTGGGCCCTGTTTTTGTTTTGTTTTGTTTTGTTTTGTTTTGTTATTTTTTTAAATTTTTATTCAGGGGGCAGAGGGGGATGGAAAAAGAAAAAGATAAGAGCTAGGGAGACTGGAGAATGGGATTAGGAGTAAAACTTCTCTGGAGGATGCGTAGTGTCAGCAGCACAAACTGTTTGCATTCTCTATGTTAGTTAATGGCTAATGTAGAGATTGTTCTGCCATTTGCTGATAGCGCACAGTTTAAAATATTTTATCATTAATGTGACAGGGAGTTGGATAAAGAAAATGAAGCGTGATTATAAAACGCTAATTATCGTTCTCAAGTGCATATTGGGCACTCGCGAATATTTGCAGCGTAATTTGCTTTATTTATTATTTCAGTTTGGTTATAAATGTTAACTCAATTGCAGATGGTATGTTGGCAATTTACAGAGCTATAAAGTTATTGGGAAATCCTAATATTTTCTACCAAAATGTGCCGTGAGTGATGGATGAACTACTACATTAAAAAAGCCCCTGCTCTTTAGAGTTAAATACATTAATTGGCAAGTAGGCTGCAGGGATTCCCAGGTCAGAGCTGGCTGCCTTCACGCCTTCAAGGGAGAGAGGACATGATCTCTAATGAGAAGGGGAATTTTCTCCATGAGCGAGTGCGGGAGGAAGGAGGTCTCTTTCTTCCACCTCCCTCACAGCGCCTCTTCAAGGCTGAGATTTCTTCATGTTCCGGTTCATGGCACTAAAGAGACACGCTTGAAGCCACATTTTCTCTCTGCTGCAGTAACTGTGTCAGAGACCATGATGTTGGTAATGAAGGGGTATTTGTGTGTAACCATCTAGGCGTGTGTGTGAGAGAGAAAGAGAAAGAGATGGACAGATATCCTGTTTTCTCAAACCTCACTGATTACTTAAAAATACACACATATTTTAGACCGCAGGTTGCCAAACGACGGCCCACAGGCTAAAGCCGGCCTTGCCACCTGTTTTTATACAGCCGACAGCTAGGAATATTTTTCACGTTTTAAAAACTTGAAAGGAAAACCTTAGGATATTAGTATGCCAGATGGAAATGGGGTAAAGTCACATTCAGTGTTTATGAAGAAAGTTTTCAGAACACGGCCAGGCCCGTTCATTAAGGAATTGTCTAGGGCTGCTTTCCCCAGGGCAGAGGGGAGGCTCTGAGGCAGAGATGATGAGGTCCACTGCCTAAAAGGTTTACATCTGGCCCTTTATGGAAGGAGCCAGCCACGCCCTGGATTAGATGCCCTAAGGCCGTGGTCGGCAAACGGGGGCTCTCAAGCCACATGCGGCTCTTTGGCCCCTTGAGTGTGGCTCTTCCACAAAATACCACGGCCTGGGCAAGTCTATTTTGAAGAAGTGGCATTAGAAGAAGTTTAAGTTTAAAACATTTGGCTCTCAGAAGAAATTTCAATCGTTGTACTGTTGATATTTGGCTCTGTTGACTTAATGAGTTTGCCGACCACTGCCCTAAGAGGTAGTTTACAAAATGGAAGTCTTAGCCTTTTTATTTATTTTTTAAAATATATTTTTATTGATTTCAGAGAGGAAGGGAAAGAGAGAGAGAAACATCATATGATGAGAGAGAATCATCAGTCAACTGCCTCCTGCATGCCCCCTACTGGAGATTGAGCCTGCAACCCAGGCATATGTCCTGACCAGGAATCGAACCGATGACCTCTTGGTTCCTGGGTCAATGCTCAACCAGTGAGCCACACCCGGCTGGGCTGCCTCAGTCAGCCTTAAACACACACACACACACACACACACACACACACAAACAAAACAAAACAAAAAAAACCACACTTTATTACAAAATGTATAGAATCATAATAACTTTGGGGGAACAAATAGCTTCAAAACACAACTCTTCATTTTTGCAAGCAAAGAAGGAAATAACTATGAGCCCTCGCTTCCTATTTTGTGGCAATGTAGATAATGAAAAGAAGTGATATTATGTGAGCGACGTAAGTAACTTTGTGCTTCTCATACACACCGTATACTCAACGCATTCTCTTTGCCCCCAAAATAAGGATAAAAGTAAAGATTGTTTTCTTTTGTTATCAAATTAAAAACATAAACTAGGCCACGTTCCTGGAACGCTCTATTGGTGTTAACAATTAAGAATTGTCCACGGAAGCACAGTCGTATCGGGAAAGCACGGCTACCTTCTAGAACTCGCTTGGAAAAAAAAATGTCATTCTTGACGAAGAAATACTGTGCTTAATTAATTCTTGCTCCTGGGAGGTCAACTTGGGGCACTCATTATGGCCTTAATTGGTGTTATAAATCCTGAGGCCCGAGAGCAGCACACATGGCCCGGTTAGTGGTCTCTGGCCCTTCGGGTGAGCGCCCACCAGAGCCGGCCCCCTTTGGGAGAGTGACAGCTTGTGGTTTTGATGGCTGCGGGTCTGGCCGCACTGCTATTGGGTTGACAGGCCAATGGGCAACGAGAAAAAGAAACGCCGTGGCTTGTCCCGGTGTTTCGCATTAAGCAGTGTGAGACCGACCCAACTACCTTCTGACTTGGAAAAATGTGTTTCTTTGAACTCTGGTTTTTCGTATTAAATTATATTCATTACACAGCCCATCTGGAATCTCCTGCCAGGCCAGAAATCATCTTACAGACATTAGCAAAAGGAAGTTTCAGTGTAATTTTTTTTTTAATTGTAGACTTTTCATTTCCATTTTATTTTTTCCCTTTTTATTGGAGAAACCAGATGGGAAGGAAGGCAGGAGCCTCTCCCTCACCCCGGTCCCCTTCGGGAACAGAGGCAGAGCATTCCTGGCTGCTGCTTCTCTCCCACACTGGCTGGAGGTGATGACGGGGCTGTCTAGATTCCGGGGATAATTGCTGGGAAGGTCAGGAGTTCACTTTGAAGCTCCCCCCTGGATTGGGGTGCTGAGGTCTGGAGAGTAAGAGCAGCGTGGGGACTAACGTTTGGCTTTCCACTGAAGTGGGCTGCCACAAATTACATTTGACAGTGTGGAAATGAAACTCACACATGTCACGTGGGATGCGGTTCGTTGCTTTTGTGTGTGTCCCAGCAGTGACTTGGTTACTTGGCTGGGAGTTGCCTGTCTGCTGGATTTTGACTCGGTGCGAGAAGGACCCGTATTTGGGCTCCCTTCATCTCTTCGCATTTACTGAGGCTCGTACCGGGGACATGCGAATGTGTGTTGCCTTGTTCGAGCGATGGGAATCTCAAATGTCAGCCCTAGAAGGTGTGCAGAGATCAATTTAAATGTGTGAAGTGCAATTGCAAGAGGAGCCCAACCGTTTGCCTGGGGTCCCCAGGCCAGTTAAAGGCAGAGAGTGAAACCAGCTCGTGGCCCTTTGGACTTGCACTCGGATGCTTTTTCCTTTGGCCATCCTACCACCCTGGCTGAGGAACTCAGGCACACTGAGTCATTCCCCCATGCAGCCCTCCACCCATTCCCATGGGCAAATGTTTACAGAAAGCCAGATCAGGCACTGGACTTGGTGCTGAGGTTACAAAAGAGTTATGACAAGTCTTCAAACTTAATAAAAAGCCTACATCAGAAAAAGCTACAGTCACTATCTGGATGGACTCTACCACTCATCTGTCGATGAACCAAAATGAATTCCCAAGTTTCTGGGTTTGGAAGGGATGTTTTCAATTCAGATATGGTGCCCTAGCTGGTTTGGCTCAGTGGCTAGAGCATCAGCCTGCGGACTGAAGGGTCCCAAGTTCGAGTCTGGTCAAGGGCACATGCCCGGGTTGCTGGCTTGATCCCCTGTAGGGGGTGTGCAGGAGGCAGCCAATCAATGATTCTCTCTCATCATTGATGTTTCTATCTCTCTATCCCTCTCCCTCTTCCTCTCTGAAATCAATAAAAATATATTTTTTAAAATTCATATAATGGTGAGATACTTTCGGCACTATACGGACATATCCCATACCTACGGGCATTTCTTGAGCACTGTCTTCTGGTCTTCAGAGGTCGAAAGGGAGGGGAGCGATTAGGGCTCATTTTGAACTTGTACCCTATGTGCAATTTTATTACAATCAGAGATTAGTAATTTTATCTAACTATTTTCATTGTTCTGGATATTTCCTTTCATTTAGGACAGGGTTTTCAAGCACACCTGGAGAGGATCCCATCCGCTCTACACTCTTATGTTTTACAGCACATCTGAGATTGGCGGGCAGACGGAGGAGGATGACCCTCCTTCTCACCCACACAGTGGCTGCCTTTGTGCCTGGATAGTGACACAGAGTATCTCCTGTCACCGAGTCCCTCCGCTAAGAGCTTCTTTAAGGAACCCGGCTCTGTTTGACCCTCATTCATGTTAGACACGGTAATAGACACATTACCAGTATAAATAGCATCTGCAGGTTTCCCCTGCCTTCGGAGTGTGTTAAAGGGATGTCCACTAAATGGGTTACTTTGGCTTTAAATAATAGACCCCATCACTTCTCAGCTCCTCAGCGCGAGAGGTGGTTTCACATACCACTCTCCACTTTCAACAAAGCAGATAAGGTATCAACACAATTAAAAGTGAAAAATAATCTGTCTGCGTTGCCGGTAGTGAATGCTTACAGAACACACACTGATACAATAGATTTTAAATAATTTATGTCCGGCACTTTTTTTTTTTCCCCCAATCTGTAAATGAGGACACCTAATGCGGAGTGGCGGGCGGGATACTCTATCCCTCCCCCATTAAGATAACAAGATGAGGGGCCAGGATTCAGATCGGTGTATTTTTGGAGCACGGCGCGTGGATCAAAATTAAAAATTAAAGGAGATGATGCTCTGAAAGTCTCTGGATAAGCAAGCTCCTAAAAGCCATGTGGAAACCTGAAATTACAAATTAATTCCGAGCCTGACTTCTGAGGGGCTCCTAAAAGCCCTTTCCGTTTTCTTGGCAGGAGGAAAGCATCACTTTGGTGTCACGGCCCGGGGTTTGCATGAGGCCTGTTCTAATGCTCGCTACGGTGTGGCGCTCCGTCCTAATGTGTCTCTTGCAGCCGCCTTTGGTCTGAACCAAGTCAACTTCAGGTGATGTTAAAAGCAAATAGCAATGACTATGGGATGCATTATACCTCTCCCCTACAGACGCATTAAGCTTCAGATTACCAGAGCGATGTGATTCACAACTTAGTTTCCAGTCCTGAGCAGGGCGGGGGCGGGGGGGGGGGGGGGCGCTGATCTGGTCCTGAAGGATTTACCCAGCTCCTGTTAGCAGTAAAGGGAATTGCTCCCCCCGAAACCCCCAAAGTCTAGGCACAGGGCTGTCCCACAGAAACAAAACTGCTAAGCTGTTTACGCAACGCCATTCAGTCCTTTGATGGTTAACTGTAGCTCCATGCGGATCTGTGGGGCCCCAACTCTCATCCCTACACCTGCCTGCGAACATCTTTTAATTATTCATCGGAGAAAACTCGGGGTAAGAAGAGCAGTCCTGAAAACGTGTGTGTTCCGAGGAAGAAGGCCAACCACATCCAAGGAAATTTCCAGTCCTGTTTGATCTGAGGAAAATAATTCCAGGCACAAGGCAGATGCTGAAGAGAGACTGGAGTGCTTTTAGATGAGTTCAAAATAAACACACCCACCTACGTTATCCTCCTGGCCCTTCTGGAGCAAATTAAAAGGGTAAATGAAGTTTCATGGAATGACTATTTGAAAAGAGAAAAAAATAGGATAAAGCATCCTCAAAGTGCCCGGATGAGGCTTCCTGGCCCAGGGAGGGGGACCAGATCAGATACCCCATCTTCTGCCGCCGAGTATCACACCAGGCACGGCCCTCCATTAACAAGCCCCACCTGGGCAGCAGAAAGCTTCGGGAAGTAGCCACGGAGGAGAAAAATGTCATTTTGCTACAGGAAATACAAGAAGGACGTACAGCTTTTCACTCAAGATAGATGTTTCTTCTGTCTAAAGCCCGCAATTTTGGAAAATGAAGCTGAGTTTAAAAATAAGGGCTCTGTCAGGGAAAATAAAATAGGTCTCCGTCCATCCATTAGGCTGCCTTTAATTGAAAACTGAAGTACAGTCTAACTAATTGGCAGGTACCTCTTTTATTGCTGGGACCATTCCCTCACCCCCCACTTCTCTCCGGTGGGATCAAGAAGCTGCCATTCTGAAAGTCAGGTATGAAATGGAAAAGCAGAGAAGTAACACTTAAGAAATTGACGGTGTGTATCCTGCCAGATCTTCTCTTATAAAATAGGTACAGAAAGTAGAAAAGTTAAGTTCCTCAGAACAGCAGTAGCTGCTGGAGTGTATTTTTATACACATGGTGCTTAGGTGGAAGCCATAACGTGCTAATTACAAGCAAGTTCATGTTGTTTAAAAGAGCTTTACCTTTTGCTTTGGGGACCTATTTAACTTCCAGTCTTGGCACAGTGCTGACATAATATGGCAACTTGAATTTTGAAGATCAAGAAAGAGGAGCTGTGGGTGAAATTTGAGCCTATTTCTTGTTAATTTGGAATCGGAAAGGAGGGAGGCTGGGATAAATCATGAAGGTAGTGTTTCTGTCTGAATTTATGATACTGGAATTTCACTTTTGAAAATATAACTTCCTTTTTCCTTTTCCTTAAAGTGAAGGAATTTTGCTGGTGGTAATATTTACTGAATTTAGGTTTCTATGATGACCTCCCTCTGCTTCTACACAGAATCTCCATGTGATATTTAAAAGGCAAAATAAAAAAATAAAAAAACAACCAAACTTGTGATGTGTTCTTTTTTAATTTTAAAGGTTGCTCATGTTCCATCACAAAGATGATTAAGATACACCCCTGCCTGCAAAGGACTCCTTGTGTTTTGAGGAAAAATGAGACGCAAAAATCCATCATTGCAGTGTTGTAGAATGAATGTTCCAACGAATATACAAGGATGGCAGGTCGGAATTCACAGGTGCCTGACTGCTCTTGGGGCCTATATCTTGGAGCATGAGTTGGTGTGAACCAAAGGATAAGGCAGGAAAAGGATTTCTGAGTTATAGGGAGCAGCGTGTGTAAAGGCACAGAGGAGCGAGAGAACACTCTAGGTTTGGGGGCCTGGATAAGCATGACTGGGGAAAGGGCATGTGCAACTTTGAGGGGCTGGCGGGCTCTACATCATTCTGTGGATTTGGGAGCATGCACTGGATCCGGTCTTAGCCTGGCGTCACCATGGATTTTCCATAAAGGACAGAATCCATTTTGAAAGCTGGAGCATAAGCAGTATTTTCTCCATAAGCTGCTAGCGGCAGAGCAGCGGAAGGTTGCATCCAGTAAATGCCCGTGATTTTAGTTATCTGGCTCTTGAAGACTTCACTGTAAATGTCTGACTAGCTTCCCTTCTACTCATTCTTCCTCTCTGATTCCTTCCTTTTCGCTTCAGCTTCAGGATGTAAGCACATTTAAAATGAGTGAGAAAAACTCCAGTGAGAAGATCCCAGAATGGCACTGAAAATTACATTAACTTGGAAAAAGTACAACAAATTGTGGACAAGCTTATCTTTCTTTTCTAATTTAGGTCCTTTTTACCATCATAAAACAATGCAAATGCATCATAATCATTGGTGTCTGTGAAAGGCCTTTGAGTGATGTGATATGCAGTTGCCACGGTGATGCACATTGTCATCAGCCCGCAGTTATGACAGAGCTAAGTCCTGGCTTTGCTGATGGCGAAATGTTGCATACCAAACTTCTAAAAGAGATTTTAAAAGTCATGCTCTTCTGCAGAGTTTAAATATATTTGAGCACGTTTTGGCTCTGTTTCCTTCTGCTTACCTTTGATTTCCCCTCCTCAGGACAGATGAGGATCTTTCATTTGGGTCCAGATGAGATTTAGTAATTAATGTGCAAAGCAGCTGGGGTCTGCGAACTTCTGGGCTGTAGCTTAGGAGCTATTTTGGTGCATTTTCTCAGTGAAATAATTGAGAATTAAAAAACTTAAAATGCATTGGCTTCTTGCCCTGTTATATTTAGAGGAATCCTGATAATAAATCGGTAACTATGGGTTTCACCGTGGAAGGGCACAAAATAACTGGCCCAAGTAATCTAGAAAACAGATGTCTTTCGTTGGTTTAAAGTGAATTCTCAAGACCAGAATTAAAGAAAGCTATGTTGCAGCCCAGTGAAATCATGCATTTTCGTTTTTTCTTGTCTTGAGTTTTTCTTTTCTGCCATATCTCAACTCTAATTCTTGAGAACAAGGGAAGTGGTCCCCAAGAAATTGCATGTATAATATTTAACCTGCTGCACAGAAATTCTTTGGATAACAGGTTAACTTCTCAATCTCCTATTCTTCACCTTATTTCTAATTCACTCTTTATTTAGATGGCTCCCAAGTGGGCGTCAGAGGCAGCTAAGAGGTCTATGAATGAGCGTCCGGGCCTCCTCTCGAAATTGCACCTAAATATACATATGCTATTAGGGAGGAAATGTTGTCCAATTCTGAACAAGTTCTTTGTATTCTCCCTGTTCCTTCCAGTCCCGTCCAAAGTCCCTTATGCATGTGGGAAATAAAGTCCAATAGAAGACCATAAAATATCTTCAGAGTGGTTGTTTTGTTTTTTTTAATTTCTGGCTCTTGCTGGGTCATGGAATTGCTCAGAAGCTTCCAGGGAGGTCCCAGGGGACAGTGTGATTATGGTAGGCTTGCTTGATTCTGTCTGATCTACAGTCTTAACACTAGCGTGAAGGTCAACCCGAGACTACCGAAGACTTCACATCGTCACAAAGGAACAAGGATGGAACCCTTTGCTACAGATGGTATGCTAGAGCCAGGACTGGCTTCTGAATTTGCAAGAACCAATGCAAAATGAAAATGCTTGTCTCTTGTTCTAAAGTTTCGAAATTTCAAGACAGTCATAGCAAAGCAATAAATCATGCATGAGGTCCTCCTTCGTAATCATGTTTACTGACAGTGTTTTCTTGCCTTAGGAAACTCTCTATCCCAAAATTGTGTTTTGAGATTACTGGCCATAAATAACCTGATGGATTAGCTGCCTCCCAATTAGGGGTTATTATAATCAGAACTATATGATAACCGGTCACGTTAATACATTATTATTGTAAACTATGTCATGTTTTGGAAATATTAAAAAAAGACATTTTTAAGCTAAATTAAAAGATATTTTATCGAATTGATGAGTTGGTTTTACTGTTGGTTTTCAGTTTATATCCCCTGGTTGCATTTCTCCCCTGGATCGTGTTCCTCTAAAGTAAAGAGCATTGTTACCCCAAAGCATTGGCTCACTGCCCTTCCTGGGACATCTAACCTCTGGAAGTTTAGACCTTGATCTCTCATGTTGTGAGTTCAGGTTCTCAGTTAAGCCCATGGGCTGCCTTTTCATTGCTATTCCCAGGGAGTTTTAATTAATTGGGGATTAAGAGGACTGAGAGCATTGGCCTCTGGGTCTAGCAGAGGTTGAGCTCTCAGGGGTTCACCTGCCAAAGTCCAGGAAAATGCCGTGCTCACACTCTTCCGGAAAGATTAGTTCCCACGGAGAGATGTTTTTGCTAAATCCGTAGTCATTGCCTTCTTTAGAGCCATCTGTCTAGGCATCTCCCAAAATAAAGGCTTGCTTTTCTAACCTGGGCAAGAGTGAGCGTGCTAAGGAAACTTCTGGTCCCAGGAAGGTGAAAGGACACAGTTGGGCATAAAACACATGGTCAGGTTCAAAGTGAAAGGACGGAAGAGACATTTTCCAGGTTAGCAGGCAACAGGCGCTGTAGAATAAAGGGCCTTATAGAAGCCACAGCTGTTAGACAGCAGAGCACTCAATCTTTACCATTGTCACTCATTCATCTTTATTAAATTCTTAACAGTGGGACCTTGTCCTGGTGGGGGTTTTTGATGTTTATTTTTTGTTAAAAAAAAAAAAAAGAAAGAAAGAACCCTAAGCCTCTATCCCATGGAAGAACTCAACTTTCTTGTTTGGAGTCTGAATCTTACCTTGTTTTCCTTTTTGTAGCTCAGAGTGTGGCCCCCTCCCTAACTGGACTTGCTCAGCATCCTTTGCGGTACATTCATGCCAACCCTCCCCGCTTAGGAGGAAACTCTAGGTTTGTCATCAGAACAGTAGGCTGTTTTTCTACTTTCTCCCTCCCTCTCACCCATTGTCTTTCAATGGGGTGAAAAGGTCTTTACTTTTCTCTTTCTCCCTCCCAAATCTTGCTATTAATAACTTTTTAGACATTGTCACGCATAGACTTCCACTCGCCCCGGAGGGTGTTTTTTGTTTGTTTAAGGCAACGTGTTTCCTGGTCTGAAAACCGTGTTTCCCAAAGTAGCCGTGATGGGATAATTCCATACTCACCTCCTACTGGCAGCATCTTTGCTTCTGGTTGGAAATGGGAATCGCACGCAGCTCGGTGCAGGTCTGGGGTCGCACCTCCCTGCGCTCCAGTCCTGTGGCCGGGGTGCAGGCTACTTGGGGTGGCCACCTGATTACTTTTTGATTGAGATGGGATTGACATCTTTTTCTTTTAATGACCAACACGAAACAATGATTTCCCTACTTTCTTTCTCTTCTTTTGCTCTGGAAGAAGAAATTACCCTTTTGAACTTTGAATGGAATAGAAATTAACTCTGCAAAAGCCCAAGGCAAACAGATGTGCTTCCCACACTATTCTTTTTGGGTAAATTTCTCCTGATCCAATGCTTTCTTATGACTAATATAGTGCCAAGTAGCCTTTTTTGTAGAAGAAAAAGGAAAATAGTTCTTACTTTTTCAGACGATCGTGACGCATCCTGCACATGTAAAACCTGATCTCAATAATTCTGACACTAAAAAGCAACTTCCATTCAAAACACCACAGTGGGAATTCTCACAAGCAACTTGATAATTCAGCATGAGTCAGCAGATTGCGATGTTACTTCAGAAATCAAGGATTCTTGGGCTGCATTTGTGGCCAGATCTGAGGGCAGGCTCAGGGTTTCAGGTGTTTGTATTGATACCCAGAGCTCGCTATCTACTTTCTTATGTGTAAAATAATAGCATGATGAAATCGGGGATTCATGGCCTGGCGGAATACAATTCTGATCCTAGCTTTCTCTTGCATGGAAGTGTAAATGCCTCTCCAGTAAATGTCTTGTGTGGTCTTCATGCTCTTACCCAGTCCGGATATCAATCCAGTCTTCTACTGTGTCTTAGACTCTGTGTCTGTCTCTCTCTCCCCCTCCCTCCCTTCCTCCCTCCATCCCTCCCTCTCTGCCTCTTTATCTCTCCATCCCCATCATTCACATCTCTGCCAACCTGGACCACTGCCGCTTTCCTGTGCTTTCTCACCCCTGACCTCTGCTGCTCATCCATAAAAGTAAAAGCCTGCCATTCAAATCCGACCCCTTCTTTAAAGCTGGGATCAAGTGCCAATTCCCCACTAAGTCCTTTGGATTCCTATGGCCTTCACTCAGTAAATATTTTTTTGTGTGCCTACTATGCATCAGGCACTATCCTAGGCACTTTTTCACTTTCTGCTTCTAGGAAAGTTCTTATCACACTGCTTGGTGGCATCGGCGACATTGTGTTCACTTGACTTATCACTCCTGGTAGGTTGAGAGAGGGCAAAACTGTGCTTTATACAGTTGACCCTTGAACAAATGGGGGTTGGGGCACCAACCCACCCATGCTGTGGAAAATTTGGGTATAACTTTTGACTCCTCCAAAACTTCTAATAGCCTACTGTTAATATAAACAATCCATTAACACATATGTTTGCATGTTATATGTGTTATATATACTGTATTCTTACAATAAAATAAGCTAGAGAAGAGAAAACATTAAGAATATCGTAAGGAAGAGAAAATATGTATATAGTACTGTACATAATTTTGAAAAAATTCTGTGTATACGTGGACCCATGCAGTTCAAAGAGTCAACTGTACATCTTAATAGGCCTAAGAGAGTCCACCGCCCCCACTCCAGGTAGTTGGCATTGAAAGAATGAATCAGTATATGAATGAGCAAATAGAGATCAAGATGGCTTTTGGAATCATAAAGCTTTCTACTCACAAGATTCTATATTGTTCAGAGAGTCAGAAAAGTGTTCCATCCTACTGGGGAATCTTTATTTTAAAAACATAAAGTATATTGAAATTTATTCAGAAGAAAGCTTTGAAAAAAGAGGTTTTATCGATAACCATAGATACCATTCAAGGGCACTTGCTAAGTGTTAGGCATTATGCTAACACTTCTCATGTGTTCCCTAATTGGGTACATTCTGTAATCCCATGAGGTAGGCATTTTTATTATCCTCATTTTACAGATGAGAAAAACTGAGGCTTTAGTGTGACTCACTCAACAGCACACAGGTAGTAAGTGACAAGAGTCAGAGTTTAAGTACACATATGCCCAAACTAAAGCCTAATTCTTAATCACCAGGCCAATATCTAAACTGATAAAATTACCCTCTGTGAGAGAGGGTGGAGAATGGGATGTGTATAATACCTGAAAACTAGAAAGTGAAACAGGCTCCATGAATGAATGGGGGGGGGGGTGTAAATTACAAGAATTAGAGCAATAATTTGATAATATTAACAGTGGGACGGTGGCCTGACTTAATATATCAGAATAAAAGGAAGTGACCTAAGCCACTTTTAGTTTCTCCGTGGTCTCCATAGATTTGGGATTTGAGGCAAGTTCATCAATAAAACTATGAATTTTAGATTTGGGGGTATCGGAGAATACTTAGTTTTAAAAGAGACTATCTTTCCTTCTGATTTAGGATTGTTTATGCACTGTAGAAAGTCATGATTAATTAACAAGAGTTGTGATTAATGAACAGAGGTGACATACATCTTGAAGACCTGCTAGAATTTTTCTGGATTTACTCGGAAAAAGACGTCCCAGGCAAGTGCAAGAGTGAAATTGTGGTGTCAGCATCCCTATACTTGGTGTCAGAAAACCAGTCCTGAAAACTTACAGCCATGAGCTTATGGGCCAGTGGTTGAAGTGTTCCAGCTTCAATCCAGCCAGTGTATCTGCCTGAGGCCCCTCACAGGGGTGCTGTGAAGACGCAGTTCCCAGATAAAGATGAAAGCTATAGGAAAGCCTTCATATAGGTATCTCTTAAGCCAGTGGTTCTCAACCTTTTTAATGCCTTGACCCTTTAATACAGTTCCTTAGGCTCTACAGCAGCGGGTCTCAACCTGTGGGTCGAGACCACTAGCAGGGTCACCTAAGACCATCGGAAAACAGAGATATTTACATTACGATTCATAACAGTAGCAAAATTATGGTTATGAAGTAGCAATGAAAATAATTTTATGGTTGGGGGGGTCACCACAACATGAGAAACTGTATTAAAGGGCCGTGGCATTAAAAAGGTTGAGAACCACTGTCTTAAGCCCAAGGTTAGTCCCAAGAAATTGCCATTCTGCCCACACAGGTGGAGGGCCTCTTCTTCCTTAGTCTTCCACCACCACCTCCTCCTTGGCCATTTTCTTTGTCCACAGAAACTCCCTCATTCTCAACTCTGAAGCCATCCCAACTCATCACTCTCTGGTGTGATTACACATTAGAATCCCAGAAATGTATAGCTGGAAAGGATCTTAGAAATAAGCCACCCAGCCCCTCACTTAGGAGATGAGAGCTTCGCCCCTTAGGTCCTGTGACTGCCCAAAGCCGCGCAGTGATAACGAAGAGGCTGCAACCCAGCACCTTGACTTCCCCTCCAGGGCACTTCCTCTTCTGCCTCCTCCTCCCCTGTCCCCTTGTGCTGCTCCTCAAATAAGCATCAAATCCTCCCTCCTCCTATGCTTAGCTTTTCAGTCCTTTCTCCTCCAGATGTGTCCCTACCCAACTACTGGCTTCAAAAACTATCACACTTGAACGCAGGACTGCTAAAGCCCATTTTTACATAGGACAAGTTTGGGGTTACAGTTTTTTTCCCCCAAAGTATGAGCTCCCAGTTTTAAGTGGGATGGATTCATGGCTTGAAATCACATGGAATTATATAGTGAGACACTTGTTCATTTTCTCTGAATTCTTCCAAGAGGAAGTGTCGGGTCGGTGCCGATCTGTCTCTAACAACTTGCTCAGCTCCCTTTTCAGCAAGGAGTGAGGCAGATCCAGTGTCCAGTGAGAGTGAAATAACATCTGATTATTGTTTGGCTTGACTTCCTTTTTATTTATGAGTGCCTTCTAATATTGACAGTTGGGGACTGGTTTTCCAATTAAGCTAGAGTTTAAAAGTTTCTATTTTACATTACATTAAATATATAGAGTCAACCTAAAAAAAATATATTAAATTAAACTTAGGTGGCATGGGGCTATGCCCCCACCCCCACCGCCATGCACACTCTTGTGTGTACACACATGTGTGCACACACATATACACATTAGGT
This sequence comes from Cnephaeus nilssonii, assembly GCF_951640355.1. Classification (NCBI taxonomy): domain Eukaryota; kingdom Metazoa; phylum Chordata; class Mammalia; order Chiroptera; family Vespertilionidae; genus Cnephaeus; species Cnephaeus nilssonii. Next base: position 17,619,092 of record NC_137088.1, on the reverse strand, counting down.
CTTCAAAGCAGAGGTCTGAGAAGAAGCCAGTTTTGTGTAACCGTTCATAGTATCTACGAGGGAGAAGGAGAATTCATATACCGGAAACCACTTTTTGGCCTCAGAGGGCATTTCTGTTTACCCGAACCGTGTATAAAAATACCTCACAGCATATAGTTTCATCAGCAAGTATTCTAACTTGGTGGAAATGATTTACTGAAACTTAGACCTTCTCCTGAAATCCAGCCAAAAATCTGATTTGGAAAACTAAGAAGTCCTATTTAGTTTCTGCCGTCATTGTTACTGGACCACACTGACTGGATAATTAGTGACATATAAAGTTCCTTAATTCTGTCTTCGCCTGTCAACCTTTCATCCGAGCCTCATGAGGTTGTCTCTCTCTCCTCCATGGTACTCCCTAAGAATGTGCTGAACTGAACATTTAGCTTTTTTGTGTGCTTTTTAAAAATACATTTTTGTTGATGTCATAGAGGAAGGGAGAGGGAGAGAGAGATAGAAACATCAATAATGAGAGAGAATCATGATCTGCTGCCTCCTGCATGCCCCACACTGGGGATCAAGCCCACAACTCGGGCATGTGTCCTGACCAGGAATTGAACCCATGACCTCCTGGTTCATAGGTCGATGCTCAACCACTGAGCCACACCGGCTGAGCAGAACATTCAGTTTTTAATAAGTGGAGGTCAGCTTTGTCCATAGCTCACTTGCTTCACACATACGGAAAAGACTGGGTCTTCTCTTGTGTCAGTGGTTTTTGGCAGGAGGGCAGTGAAGTTTTTGTAAAGTGAGTGTGTGCATCTGGCAGCCAAAAGTGTCCTGTAGATATTTTTTGCAGGAAAAGGTGTGTTTGGAGATGACCACTTTGCACAGATTCTGTGAGGGTTTCAAAGTCTTTGCAACCTGTTATTTTAGATTCTGAGCATATTTGTAGCTCTAGGGGTATAAAAATAACCTGTGTTTTCTTGGAAAATGTATGCGTCTCGGATGTGACAGGAGCAGCAACTTTAAATAAGATTTCCAGCCGTTTACAGTTGAAGCTTGCCAGTAAAAATATGTTTATTTAGACATTAAAATCCTAGGGTGCCCATGTAAGTATCCTAAACAATGTGTTATATGTGCGTTTTTCGCTAATGTGGTTTAGCTTTGAATGTTTTTAGTTCTGGCTCCTGGAGTGTTAATGTACTACAGGGAAAGTTGAACTCAGATGGCGAGTCTTATTTGCTGTTCAACACGTTTAGATGGTGTGTTTCTTACATTCAAGACAATTGTTCTGATGTAGGTAAAAGTCACATCACAGTTAAGGGTGTAAAACTCCTGGTTTTTAATGCTCATAGCGACACAGAGGGTTTTGTTGGGCAATAGAAGAGAGAGAAGGAAGCAGGTATACCCTTCACTCCCTGTTCATTCATCTGTGTGTTTAACAAGCATCACTAGATTATCTGCTGTCTGCAAAGCTGTGTGATAGAAACGGGGAGGACACAGAAGGCCAGGCCCCTGTGTTCACGGAGCCAACAGCCTGCTTTATCCCATCAGCGTTTCACAAAAGTCAGGATAAACCGCTTTTGTTGTCAAAATATAATTTTCCAAGAGTTAAAAAATGGTAACTAATCCAAATATCCAGTAAGCACACATTGAAGACTTATTTAACTCATTAATGAGAGAACCAGTAAGGTGACTTAGCTGTTTTAAAGGAGGCTATGAGAAAAATATCTGGGTAGGTGGATAGGTAGGATGGACGGACTGATGGATGGATGGATGGATGGATGGATGGATTTATGGGTGGATGGGATGAAAGGAAAAAAAATAATGCTCGATTAAGATAGCAAAATTAGATATAAAACTCATTAATGTCCTAAAAGGCAATAAAAGAGTAATTTGAGGGGTTATATTTCAACCAAGCAGAAATCCTTTGTACCTATCCTAGACAAATAATATTTGTAATTTTCCAGTCTTCTACAATCTTTACACAGCCTGGGTCCAATCAATAGTAAATAGTCAAACAGAGTTTCAATTCTCAAGAGCGTTAGATGACTCTTAGGTAAGCGTGTCAGTCAGTGCTATAGTAAATATTTTCTATATTTTTTAACAGGACTTTCTACAGTTAAGAAAATATTATGTGCCATGCAGTGTGGTAGCCACTGGCCATATGTGGCTATTGAGCATTTGAAATGTAGCCAGTGAAAATGAGGAATTGAAATTCTAATTTTATTTCATTTTCACTAAGTTTGTTGGCAATAGTCACATGTGATGAGTAGCTATTCTATTGGGAAGGACAGCTCGAATAGGCCATTAAATGGGCAGTCCTCCTTCTGTTTTGTTTTCTGGATAATTTTTTTCCTAAACATTTTGTAAATTAAATCATATTTTAAATATTCTAACAGGAGTTAAATGTGTAAAAGAACTCAGAGAAGAGTTCTTGGGAAAGACTTAATTCTGTCACTGATCAAATAATTTCTTTGGTAAATGTGGTGGCTCTGACATTGGCTTTCTTGATAGTGGACTTCTCTGAAATCATTGGCCGACGAGGGAACCACTTATGAAGTTAGCCTATTTGGAGAGAACCCAACTCTACATTATGTTTTCCAAATGAATCAGCTTGGTATTAATTTCCTTTTGCAAGAGAATAACAATCAGCTCTAGTTTTGATTAAAAGGGGCTCTCTGGTTTGCAAAAAAAAAAAGAGAGAGAGAGAGAAAGAGAGAGAACTGATTATTAATATTTCACAAGGATTTTAAGGCTTAACTGAGTTAATGTTTCTGCTGCCATCACTTCATTACTCAGAACGAGCCATCAATGCATCGATAAGGTTGCCTTTGATTTCTCGCAAAGCTCCGTGGTTTTACTTAGTTTTCTCTCGCTTGCTTGCTTGCAGGGGTTTTTCCGCAGAAGTATTCAGAAGAACATGATTTACACTTGTCACCGAGATAAGAACTGTGTTATTAATAAAGTCACCAGGAATCGATGCCAGTACTGTCGACTCCAGAAGTGCTTTGAAGTGGGAATGTCCAAAGAATGTAAGTGGAGTCTCAAAAATTTTTTCCCTCTTTGCCTTATCTATATATATAAGTTGCCCCTCTTCCAAAAGCCAGTCGTGGGGGACGTCAGCATGTGGAATTCAGATGTGACACTAATGATACATTGCCAAGGGCAGGTGTAAACAGAGATGGCATGAAAATAGAATAACTGTGGGGATTTTTTCAGATAAAACTGGAGTGGCAGTTGGTGAAAAGATAGGAGTTGGGTGTCATGGTTGACAGATTTGTATTCCAGAGCAGTTACTCATATGTGTTTCAGAGCCACTAGTATCTTGGACGTACCACATAGCCACTCAGAGACTTCATTGTCCCATCTTGACAATGGGATACAGTTTGGCTTGTATTGGTGAGAATGAAGGGAGACCAGAGGCATGAGTAATGACAGTAGTGATCATTTGCCCTAATTTTTTAGAGGGAAGAAAGCGTAAAACTTTTGTTGTGGAAGAAAGGGAGACATTTGGCACATTGGCATTTTTCCAAACTTGATTCGGGAAAAATTTGATTTTTTTCCTCCCAGCCACCCTCTCTTCCAAACAATTATATACTTTATTAATGAAAAAAAAATAGAACATTTTAGTAGATTAAAAATTAGTGGTCCATAAACGTCAGATCATAGGGGTTTATAATAGATGTGCTTTGATACAGGCGGAGTACAAAATACCTTCATTCTCCCTTTGGTGCTTTCAGATCTAGGGAATAAGAAATTGACAGGCAAATGGCTTGGTTGAGGCAGGCCCAAGGAAGATGTTGGGATGTGTGCCGGTGAGGCACTTAATGGGATTGCTGTTGTTTTATTCATCCCATCACTTGGGGATTTGGCGAAGGCAGAACTGTGAATGGGGCACTGGGCTAGGTGCTGTGAGGGGACTCTGGAGATGCCTGAGACGTGACCACTGCTCCCTAAGAGCGTGGGTCAAAAGGCCAGGCATCTTAGCCACAATCCCACGGTGGGGTTTGAAGACTTACATTATAGGCTCTTTGGTTTTGGAACATGGAAATGCAGCCGTGGAGGAGGAGGCTGACTGGGGAGGGAAAGTCCCAGGCAGCGTGGCTCTGGCGGGCTCTCTGAGGGGAGCCACTACTTGGGGATGTTTCTTGGTACCCTACCCAGCATCCTAACTGTGACCTAGGGTTTATTAAATTCACTTTTCTACATCTTGCATTTCTACACTTCAGGGAAAACTCCAGGGTTGGGACTAACTCGGTTGACTCAAGCCTATTTACACCTTCTGTGTCCCAGCCAGTCACTGGTTCATGGTGTGAACATGTAACCTCGTCCCGTCCAATGAGAATGAATTCAAGATTCATGCTCATGATCCATGCAAGAAATAAATGATGAATTAGATTTCATCAAAATTAAAAATGTCCCCTCTCCAGAGGACACTGTGAAATTCATGAAAAAATAAGCCAACAGACTAGGAGAAAATCTTTACAAATATCTGATAAAGGACTTGAAAGTAGAACATATAAAAACTCAATAATAAGATAGCAAATAGCTCAATTACAAAAAAATAGCCAGACCCCTTAAAAAGTGCCAAGATTATGCAAGGCTGAGGAACTGTCCCAAACCAAGAGAGACGTGACAACTAAATGAGATGCATACTCCAGATTGGATCGGGGATCAGAGGTAAAATAGCTCTGGAGGACATTTTTATGCCAATTAGTGAAATTTGAATATGGACTATGGACTATAAATTAGAATATAGCATTGTATCAATTTTAAGTTTCCTGACTTTGATCATTGGACTGTGGTTATATAAGAGAATGTTCTTGTTCTCAGTGTCTGCAACTAACGCTCCATGGTTCAAGGAGTGTGTGTGAGTGTGTGTGTGTGTGTGTGTGTGTGTAGCAAGAGAAAAAGAGAGAGAAAATGTGACAAAATATTTAGAATTGTGAATCTGGAGGAAGGATATACAGGAATTCTTTGTACTTTTCTTGCAACTTTTTGGCAAATTTGAAACTTTATCAAAATTACAAAAACAAAAAGACTCGTGCTTAGACGATTGGGGCAGAAGAGGGGCCATCCCTTCGAATGCACATGAATAAGGAAACAAGTAGCCACAAGTAGCTGTCCTCCACCCCCTAGGGAAGGCCACTGTAGGACAAAGCAGGCACTGTGGATGGAAGAGTAGAAAGACAGACAGAAGTCACGCCCTGAGTGGCATCATTGAATTGCTAAACTAACCAACCCTGAAAACCTCTGCCTCCACATTATTTTGTTCTATTTGCCAAGAAGTAGCCATTAAGGCAATTGAGGTAGGAGACTTGTTTATACTTAGGGTCCTGATGAACAAGAATGGACTAGGTCATCAGACAGGAAAGCTTCCTGCATGTATCATCCGGTTTGGGAGAGTCTTTTTCCTCCGGACAGTTCTATCTCTAGATGATGGGTTAGTTGACCACATTCAGCCGGGTCCTTTTGCTCCCTCCAACCTTTAGAGCTATTGAATTACTTAAAATCAGTGAATGTGAAGATATGAAGCTAATATTCACTTAGCTCAGGTCCCACATCCTATCATTGAAGAGAGAGGATGCTGTTATCTGAAATAGCCAGATTATTTATAGGTGCGAGTGTGGCTCACAGGACGATCACCTAATGCTCCATTTTCGGGTCTGGCATTCTGTAGACACGGATGTCGCACGGAGGTCTGTGGGAGAATTTCAGTGCAGGCTGGAATTATAAATGAGTAAGCCAGATGTGGACTCAAGGAAAATCAGTACTTTAGCATTTATTTTGTGTGGGCTGGAGACCCATTTCCTGCTTACATTACTTAAAACCCATATCCTGCTGCTCTGTAAAAGCTGGCAACTTGGTTAGCAATTAAAAAAAATAATAATGTTTACACCCACAGGAAAACTCTAGTTTCAACCCTCAAGGAACGTATCACCTTAATTAGATTTAAAAATATAGAAATGGGAAGAAAATGGGGTCATTATGCCCAAGTACACAAACATAAATATATTTTCTGTAGAAGGAAATTGAAGGGAAAGAAATAAGCACTTGGAATATAGATACGGAGGCTCTAATAGAATATTTTTTAAGTTGAAACTGAAGGAAGCAGGACAATATGAGAATCGGTAACCATTTATACCACAATATACGTAACTGAAAGGAACCCAAGAATAATAGAGACTCATGGAATGTTAGAACTGAAAAGGGATCTCAGAGATTGATTTTCACTCACCTCTCTCATTTGACATACAAGTACACTAGGACCCAGAAAGATGAAACGGCAATCCCCAACTGGCTAAGGACAAACCAAGATTGCCGGTCACGCCCGCCACCTCTCCTTGCCAAGCTTTCTTTGCAATACCAAGATTAGCAAGGTTTGCATTCAATTCTAGCCATAGGTCAGGTCACTTTGTTCATATGTGTCAGAACTCTTTAGATGCAAGTAACAGCTCAAACTGGCATAAGCTAAAAAAATAAAAATAAAAATCTGCACATGTAACTGAACGGTTCAGAGTAACACAGCTGGATCCAAGGGCTCTTGTTCCTTTCAGGGCATGGTTCCTCTTCATTTGTCACAGCTGGGTTTTGCTATGTTGGTTTCATTTCCAGGAAGATTTTCCCCAGGGCCAATAACGATAGCAGCTACCAACAGCTCCAGGCCTGTAGTCTACCCAGCAACTAGAGAGAGAGGGAGAGAGATTCCACCTGTGCCCAGGGACCAGTTGTGATTGGCCTAACTTAGGTCATGTGCCCCGCCAGGAGCACATTGCTTGGGAGGAGGGCAGACTACTGTGATTGATTAGGCCAGGCCTGGATCATGTGCCCGTCCTTGGGAGACAGGATTGAGTTTGAACTCACCCAAACCACAAAGGCCGGGAATCGGGGGCGGGGGGGCGGGGGGTGTTCCTCGGTGGGAAGTCAGAGAGCCAGGAGGCAAACCAGGATGGTCATGCTGTGCTGTTCCCAGTATATTCTTATTCTTTATGCTGGTGGCAGTGGGAGAGAAAAAGGGAAGGGGAGCGGGGGACCGAAAGAAAGAAACCTAAGAATCATATTATAGTAATCGCTAACATAAGGTGTTTCCTGCGTGGCAGGCACTGGCTTAACCTCTTTAAATACTTTATCCCATTTGACCCTCACAACAACCTATGAGATAGGCTAGCTAAAATCCTTCTCTTCCTTCCTCCTCTTTTCTTGGCAGTTGAGGAGGCTGAGGCACAGAGAGGTTAATTAACTTACTCAAGGTAACACAGTAAGGGGATTTGGACCAAGGTAGTAATATACACTGCATGCTATAAAAATCCGCTTTTAAAATTCTGAGTTGTCTTTGCAACGCCACTTTATTCAAGGGGTTAATAGAACAGTAATCACACTCCTTGCTCTATCTTAGAGATCTTTCCCCTGGAGAATTATGTGTAAATTTAACTTTTATAGATCAAATTTGGTTTTAAAAGTATAGGGGGATTTTATTAGTAAAAGAAATCCTTTCGTGTGGCCCATCAGAATAGCATGAATATTTTTTTAATTCTTCTGTGAATGCCGGCTGGTATACCTT